>NW_027152338.1:672500-826353 GCF_040937935.1 Hyperolius riggenbachi | reverse complement strand
ATAAAAGACGACATCTTCACAAAGTCGGATCCAGTACCCTCCATCTCCTCTTGCTCTTCCTCAGTGACGTCAGGTAAGTCAACCTCCTCCCCCCAGCCGCGAACAATACCACGGGAAGGTTGAGCAGCACAAGCCCCCTGCGACGCCTGCTGCGGTTGTTCTCCTGCCGCTGTCCCCTCCTCCTCCTCCTCCTCCTCCCCAAAGAAACACCTTGCTCATGATCCTCTGAGTCTGACTCGTCTTCTGCACACGACCTCTCTTCTTCCTCCTCCTCCCCCCTCTGTGCTGCCGCAGGTGTTGAGGAAACAGCTGGGTCTGATGAAAATTGGTCCATGCCTGTTCCTGCCCGTAACGGTTCCTGTTCACGCTCATTCGCAGCTTCATCCGCCACTCTACGCACAGCACGCTCCAAGAAGTACGCGTAGGGAATTAAGTCACTGATGGTGCCCTCACTGCGGCTCACCAGGTTGGTCACCTCCTCAACGGCCGCATGGAGCCTGCATGCATTTTTCATCAGTGTCCAGTTGTCGGGCCAGAACATCCCCATCTCCCAGACTGTTTCGTTCTACTCCAGTTGTAGAGGTACTGGGTGACGGCTTTCTTCTGTTCTAGCAGGCGGAGAACATGAGCAGGGTCGAGTTCCAGCGAGTGGGGCTATCGCAAATGAGGCGTCTCACCGGCATGTTGTTTTTACGCTGAATTTCTGCAAATCGTGCCATGGCTGTGTAGGAGCGCCTCAATGCCCACAGAACTTCCTGGCCTGCTTCAGGACATCCGCTAAGCCAGGGTACTTTGCCACAAATCTTTGAACCACAGATTCATGACATGTGCCATGCAGGGTATGTGTGTCAGCTTCCCCATATGCAAAGCGGCAAGCAGATTGCTGCCGTTGTCGCACACCACGTTGCCTATCTCCAGGTGGTGCGGGGTCAGCCACTCATCCACCTGTTTCTTAAGAGCAGCCAGGAGAGCTGCTCCAGTGTGACTCTCCACTTTGAGACAAGCCATGTCTAAGATGGCGTGACAACCGTCCGTACCTGGCATGCAGCATAGGCCCTGCGGAGCTGGGGCTGTGTAGCTGGAGAGGAGAACTGCCACTCAGCCAAGGAGGAGGAGGAGGGACAGCGAAGAGCATGTAGCAGGAGGAGAGGAGGGTGGCAGGAGGCCTGCCTGCAAGCCGTGGAGGTGTCACAATTTGGTCCGCCGCTTTCTGCTTGCCATCGTTCACACCAGGTTCACCCAATGGGCTGTGTAGGTAATGTAGCGGCCCTGCCCGTGCTTGGCAGACCAGCCATCCGTGGTCAGGTGTACCCTTGACCAACGCTCTTCGCAAGAGATGACACCACTTGCCTCTCAACTTCACGGTGCAGTTGGGGTATGGCCTTTCTCGAAAAATAAGTGCGGCCCTGGCATCTTCCACTGCGGTGTTCCGATGGGCACAAATTTACGGAAGGCCTCAGAGTCCACCAGCCGGTATGGTAACAGCTGGCGAGCTAACAGTTCCGCCACGCCAGCTGTCCAGACGCCGGGCAAGGGGGTGACTGGCCAAAAGTGGCTTCTTCCGCTCAAACATTCCTTCACGGACACCTGACTGCTGCTGTGGGCAGAGGAGCAGGAACCGCTCAAGGGCAGAGGCGGAGTGGAGGAGGGTGCTGTGAAGTGCAAAGGAGAAAGCGGCAGAAGCAGATGATGCACCTGAAGGAGGAAGAGGAGAAGGAGGGGACTTTTCTTTTGTGTGCTGCTGCTGTGCTTTGCTCAGGTGGCCATCCCATTGCTGTTTGTGCCTTTTCTCCAGGTGCCTTCGTAAGGCACTTGTCCCTACGTGAGTGTTGGCCTTTCCACGGCTCAATTTTTGTTGGCAGAGCGAACAGATGGCTTTGGGTCCGATCTGAGGCACACACATTAAAAAATTTCCCACACCGCTGAGCCACCCTGGATGTGGGCACTATGGGGACCTCAGCAGCTGATGCTGAAGGGCAAGTTGGCTGGCTGTACATAGGTGGCGATACATGGTGCCGGACTCTGCCACCAGCTGTTTCTGACGAAGAGCTGCCCCAGCTTCTTTCAGCAACTTCTCTCCTCCTACTACTCTCTGACTCCCCCTCTGAACTGTCCCCCTCTTCATCTCCTCTATTGGGAACATACAGAGGATCCCTATTACCGTCATCATCGTAGTCATCCTGCCCAGCTTCGCTTGCCTCAGACAAATCCAAACTTGCACCATCAGTAGGTCCTTCATCCTCCTGACACGTTACATCCATAGTGTTGCCACGTAACTCAGACATATTAGCTGGTGAAATTCATCTGGCTGTAACAACAATGGCTGTGCATCAGTGATTTTCACCACTAATAATTCTTGCGAAGTGTCAAATGCAGCGGAAGTGGTGCTAGTAGTAGCGCTGGTGGCTGAGCAAGATGAGGTGTTCTGTGTCGCTAACTACTCAACCACGTCCTGACAATCTTGGGAGGTGATGGGACGTGCCTTCTTCCGAGCACTGTACTGTGGGCCAGGTCCACACGAAATTTACATTACACGACCTCGCGCAGACCTGCCGGGTGGCCTTCTCTGCCTCTGCCACTACCTCTACCTCTTCCTCTTCCTCTACCTGTTTTGTCCATATTGGGTATACACGGAGTGGTATATCACACTGCGTGCACTCACGTAGGTAGGTGGGTTCACTTAACTGCACAGGTATGCGCACTGATGCGGTGGGTTCACTGAACAGAACAGGTATACAGTGGCGGGTTCACAGAACAGGTATGCAGTGGCAGGATCACTGAACACAATAGGTATGCAGTGGCGTGTTCACTAAACAGGTATCCAGTGGCGGGTCCACTGAATAGAACAGGTATACAGTGGCGGGTTCACAGAACAGGTATACAGTGGCGGGTCACTGAACAGAACAGGTATACAGTGGCGGGTCCACTGAACAGAACAGGTATACAGTGGCGGGTCCACTGAACAGAACAGGTATACAGTGGCGGTCCACTGAACAGAACAGGTATACAGTGGTGGGTCCACTGACAGACAGGTATACAGTGGCGGGTCCACTGAACAGAACAGGTATACAGTGGCGGGTTCACAGAACAGAACAGGTATACAGTGGCGGGTTCACAGAACAGGTATACAGTGGCGGGTCCACTGAACAGAACAGGTATACAATGCGGTTCACAGAACAGGTATGCAGTGGCAGGATCACTGAACACAATAGGTATGCAGTGGCGTGTTCACTAAACAGGTATACAGTGGCAGGTCCACTGAACAGAAACAGGTATACAGTGGCGGGTCCACTGAACAGAACAGGTATACAGTGGCGGGTCCACTGAACAGAACAGGTATACAGTGGCGGGTCCACTGAACAGAACAGGTTTACAGTGGCGGGTCCACTGAACAGAACAGGTATACAGTGGCGGGTCCACTGAACAGAACAGGTATACAGTGGCAGGATCACTGAACACAATAGGTATGCAGTGGCGTTTCACTAAACAGGTATACAGTGGCGGGTCCACTGAACAGAACAGGTATACAGTGGCGGGTTCACTGAACAGGTATACAGTGGCGGGTCCACTGAACAGAACAGGTATACAGTGGCGGGTTCACAGAACAGGTATGCAGTGGCAGGTTCACTGAACACAACAGGTATGCAGTGGCAGGTTCACTGAACACAACAGGTATGCAGTGGCCGGTTCACTGAACAGGTATACAGTGGCGGGTCCACTGAACAGAACAGGTATACAGTGGCGGGTCCACTGAACAGAACAGGTATACAGTGGCGGGTCCACTGAACAGAACAGGTATACAGTGGCGGGTTCACAGAACAGGTATACAGTGGCGGGTCCACTGAACAGAACAGGTATACAGTGGCGGGTTCACAGAACAGGTATGCAGTGGCAGATCACTGAACAGGTATGGAGTGGCAGGATCACAGTACAGGTATGCAGTGGGCTGAGGGCTCACTGAACAGAACAGGTATGCAGTGGCAGGATCACTGAACAGGTATGCAGTGGCAGGATCACTGAACAGGTATGCAGTGGCAGGATCACTGAACAGGTATGCAGTGGCAGGATCACTGAACAGGTATGCAGTGGCAGGATCACAGTACAGGTATGCAGTGGGCTGAGGGCTCACTGACAGAACAGGTATGCAGCCAGGAAGAAGTTAAGCCTAACTAATCTTTCCCTATATGAGAGACTGCAGCAGCTCGCCCTACTCTCACTAATGCAGGCACACGAGTGGCCGTAATGGCCGCCGCCTGCCTTATATAAGGGGGGGTGGGGCTCCAGGGCTAGTGTAGCCTAATAGGCTACACTGGGCCTGCTGACTGTGATGTAGAGGGTCAAAGTTGACCCTCAGTGCATTATGGGGCGAACCGAACTTCTTCCGCAAAAGGTTCGCGTGCGGTACCCGCACGCGAACCACCTACGTTCGCGCGAACCGTTCGGCCCAACTCTACTTGTTGGTTGAATAGAAGTAACAAAGTCAAAATGTCCCAGGGGTATGAATAATTATGGGCAGCACTGTACATGACTAAGCCTTGTTAGCAGTTGCCTGTGATTAGGAGTGGCTAAACAACACAAAACATTGTGATGCCCCATTGACTAATGATAGGCAAATTTCTATAACCTTCATGGTATCCCTGCAGCCGCAATTACTTAAAAAAAAAAAAAAAAGTTTACTAAGTGTCCAAAACCCAGATAGAGTCACTGCAGGGGGTGGGGGAGGAATCAAAGCAAACATTTTAGCCAGTTGAGGACTAAAGGCTTATGCTGGATACACACCATGCGTTTCCGCGTCCGTCGTTAACGCATCAAATCGATTTCCAATATGCCCGATTCACGTTTCGATGGATTGTTAGGTCGATTTGCCATACTTTACATGGCAATCGACCTAAAAATCATCGAAATGCGTTTGGAAATAATCGAACCGATGCGTATCGAAGGACGCATTCGACGCGGAAACGCATGGTGCGTATTCAGCATTACACTCCCCTCGCGACCAGGCAATGCTCGCTGCAGGGCCATACAATTTAGCAAACAAATGAATCTTACCTCCATTTCTTCACACAAATAGGCCATTCTTTTAGTGGTCTGTGATAGCTGCTGCAATGGTTAGTTTTTTTTAATTTTTATTTTTTATTTCTAGTTATTTCTCCCCCCCCCCCCAAATTGGCTTAAGACTGTGATCCATAGTTTTTTTCCCCACTTCTCTTTGAGCATTAGCATGGGGGTAGCTGCGATTCTCATTCTATTGAGCGGGAGTCACATCACAGTAAAAATGTTTAATTGTGTGCCGCAAAATCAATTCACGATTTCTGCTCCCAATGTGAACTCGCCCTTACAGAGCTGGCTGCTGCTGCCATGTGGTTCAGCGAGTCAGGCTGTAATTACGGTTTACTAATATAACCATGCCATACTAACTATCACAACAATGTGACGAACTCTGACCTGCTGGAGCATGGTTGGAGGAGATTTGTACAAATGAGAGATTGAGAGGTGAGAACCACTGGTGACGAGCAGTGGAGGCTGATATCCCATGGCAAGAGGGAGGAGCAGCAGAATAACATTACTGCAGCTGCAATTGAGACTGGGAAGCAAAGGTTTCATTTGAACAAACACACAGCACAAAATAGCCTTTTTATGCATTACCTGTCTACTCAACAGCACTCCAAGAGTTCAAAAAGCGTACTGCAGTTCTCCACATTCTTTTAGAATTCTCAAAAAGTAGCTGAAAATGCGCAGGCCTGGGGTGCCGACGCTGCGGACCGCGGGTCGGGGCCAGCCAGGCACCTCCAGGCCGCAGGCCTGGGGTGCCGACGCTGCGGACCGCGGGTCGGGGCCAGCCAGGCACCTCCAGGCCGCAGGCCTGGGGTGCCGACGCTGCGGACCGCGGGTCGGGGCCAGCCAGGCACCTCCAGGCCGCAGGCCTGGGGTGCCGACGCTGCGGACCGCGGGTCGGGGCCAGCCAGGCACCTCCAGGCCGCAGGCCTGGGGTGCCGACGCTGCGGACCGCGGGTCGGGGCCAGCCAGGCACCTCCAGGCCGCAGGCCTGGGGTGCCGACGCTGCGGACCGCGGGTCGGGGCCAGCCAGGCACCTCCAGGCCGCAGGCCTGGGGTGCCGACGCTGCGGACCGCGGGTCGGGGCCAGCCAGGCACCTCCAGGCCGCAGGCCTGGGGTGCCGACGCTGCGGACCGCGGGTCGGGGCCAGCCAGGCACCTCCAGGCCGCAGGCCTGGGGTGCCGACGCTGCGGACCGCGGGTCGGGGCCAGCCAGGCACCTCCAGGCCGCAGGCCTGGGGTGCCGACGCTGCGGACCGCGGGTCGGGGCCAGCCAGGCACCTCCAGGCCGCAGGCCTGGGGTGCCGACGCTGCGGACCGCGGGTCGGGGCCAGCCAGGCACCTCCAGGCCGCAGGCCTGGGGTGCCGACGCTGCGGACCGCGGGTCGGGGCCAGCCAGGCACCTCCAGGCCGCAGGCCTGGGGTGCCGACGCTGCGGACCGCGGGTCGGGGCCAGCCAGGCACCTCCAGGCCGCAGGCCTGGGGTGCCGACGCTGCGGACCGCGGGTCGGGGCCAGCCAGGCACCTCCAGGCCGCAGGCCTGGGGTGCCGACGCTGCGGACCGCGGGTCGGGGCCAGCCAGGCACCTCCAGGCCGCAGGCCTGGGGTGCCGACGCTGCGGACCGCGGGTCGGGGCCAGCCAGGCACCTCCAGGCCGCAGGCCTGGGGTGCCGACGCTGCGGACCGCGGGTCGGGGCCAGCCAGGCACCTCCAGGCCGCAGGCCTGGGGTGCCGACGCTGCGGACCGCGGGTCGGGGCCAGCCAGGCACCTCCAGGCCGCAGGCCTGGGGTGCCGACGCTGCGGACCGCGGGTCGGGGCCAGCCAGGCACCTCCAGGCCGCAGGCCTGGGGTGCCGACGCTGCGGACCGCGGGGTCGGGGCCAGCCAGGCACCTCCAGGCCGCAGGCCTGGGGTGCCGACGCTGCGGACCGCGGGTCGGGGCCAGCCAGGCACCTCCAGGCCGCAGGCCTGGGGTGCCGACGCTGCGGACCGCGGGTCGGGGCCAGCCAGGCACCTCCAGGCCGCAGGCCTGGGGTGCCGACGCTGCGGACCGCGGGTCGGGGCCAGCCAGGCACCTCCAGGCCGCAGGCCTGGGGTGCCGACGCTGCGGACCGCGGGTCGGGGCCAGCCAGGCACCTCCAGGCCGCAGGCCTGGGGTGCCGACGCTGCGGACCGCGGGTCGGGGCCAGCCAGGCACCTCCAGGCCGCAGGCCTGGGGTGCCGACGCTGCGGACCGCGGGTCGGGGCCAGCCAGGCACCTCCAGGCCGCAGGCCTGGGGTGCCGACGCTGCGGACCGCGGGTCGGGGCCAGCCAGGCACCTCCAGGCCGCAGGCCTGGGGTGCCGACGCTGCGGACCGCGGGTCGGGGCCAGCCAGGCACCTCCAGGCCGCAGGCCTGGGGTGCCGACGCTGCGGACCGCGGGTCGGGGCCAGCCAGGCACCTCCAGGCCGCAGGCCTGGGGTGCCGACGCTGCGGACCGCGGGTCGGGGCCAGCCAGGCACCTCCAGGCCGCAGGCCTGGGGTGCCGACGCTGCGGACCGCGGGTCGGGGCCAGCCAGGCACCTCCAGGCCGCAGGCCTGGGGTGCCGACGCTGCGGACCGCGGGTCGGGGCCAGCCAGGCACCTCCAGGCCGCAGGCCTGGGGTGCCGACGCTGCGGACCGCGGGTCGGGGCCAGCCAGGCACCTCCAGGCCGCAGGCCTGGGGTGCCGACGCTGCGGACCGCGGGTCGGGGCCAGCCAGGCACCTCCAGGCCGCAGGCCTGGGGTGCCGACGCTGCGGACCGCGGGTCGGGGCCAGCCAGGCACCTCCAGGCCGTTCTTGGTTCCTGTTTGAAATGTAAACCCCAAACGTGTTGTGTTGTGTTGTGTTGTGTTGTGTTGTGTTGTGTTGTGTTGTGTTGTGTTGTGTTGTGTTGTGTTGTGTTGTGTTGTGTTGTGTTGTGTTGTGTTGTGTTGTGTTGTGTTGTGTTGTGTTGTGTTGTGTTGTGTTGTGTTGTGTTGTGTTGTGTTGTGTTGTGTTGTGTTGTGTTGTGTTGTGTTGTGTTGTGTTGTGTTGTGTTGTGTTGTGTTGTGTTGTGTTGTGTTGTGTTGTGTTGTGTTGTGTTGTGTTGTGTTGTGTTGTGTTGTGTTGTGTTGTGTTGTGTTGTGTTGTGTTGTGTTGTGTTGTGTTGTGTTGTGTTGTGTTGTGTTGTGTTGTGTTGTGTTCATACATACCCTAAATTAATGTCCAGTGCTGCATAATATGTTGGTGCTTTATAAATACAATAAATAAACATACATAGATAGACATACATACATACATACATACATACAGTGATGTGAAAAACTATTTGCCCCTTCCTGATTTCTTATTCTTTTGCATGTTTGTCACACTTAAATGTTTCTGCTTATCAAAAACCGTTAACTATTAGTCAAAGATAACAATTGAACACAAAATTCACAACAGTGGAGTCGTGAACACTGACCTTAATTGAGGCAAGTGAGGCCTGCAGTTCTTTCGATGTTGTCCTCGGGTCTTTGGTGGCCTCTCGGTTGAGTTTTCTCGGTGCTCTTGGGGTAATTTTGGACGGCCGGCCACTCCTGGGAAGGTTCATCACTGTTCCATGTTTTTGCCATTTGTGGATAATGTCTCTTACTGTGGCTCGCTGGAGTCCCAAATCTTTAGAAAGGTCTTTATTTCCTTTACCAGACTAATAGATCTCAATTACTTAATAATTAATTAATAATGATCTTTTGAATGTGTACAGCATCTTGCAAAGATTTTATCTGTTGGGGAGTGCAGCTCCATAGAATAGACTGTGTAGAGTATGGCTCTCATACTACATGGAAGGGGGTAAAATTGGTCTGTGATCTTGCCTTTTCCAAAGACTCATCTCAAGTGTGTATGTAGCATAAGACAGATTCAGCGCAAATTCAGGGCAAACAGAGGCTGTTTTAAAAAAATGCACATGTAATGGGATGCTGGGGCTGCCTCTTCTGTAGTAACGCTGTCTCTGGAGGAGAAAATGTATCAACTCAGCAGCTTCTAGTGTTACCGCAAGCCTACCAACTGCCTAGAGCCAGCCTAGTTCGGGAAAATACCACAGTGCTATCGCAACTGTAAACATTTTTATGAATGAGCAAACAGAAGTCTAAAATACTGAATGCAGTATTTTCACGCACAGATTTTCTTTTTACTGTAATGCTTTTATGAATGATAGCCAATGTGGGCTGCACTGCCGCTGTCTGGAACCTAGTACTGATGTTAACCTTTTGCCGACCGCGTCACGCCGGTGGGCGTGGCCGCGGCGGCAGCCCCAGGACCGCCTAACGCCAATTGGCGTAAAGTCCTGGGGCCAGCTAATGCAGGAGATCGCGTGCATGATGCGCGCGCATCTCCTGCTTGGGGGGCGGAGCTCCGCCCCGCCTTCAGTCTCCGAGCGGCTACTGCCGCTCGGGAGACTGTTAGACGGCGAGATCGCCGTCTATTTCTGTGTACAGCGCTGCGATCGGCTGCAGCGCTGTACTGGGGACAGCCGTGTCACACGGCTGTCCCCCTGGGGGACAAGAGAGCGATCGGCTCTCATAGGCAGAAGCCTATGACAGCCGATCGCCGTAATTGGCTGGCTGCGGGGAGGGAGGGAGGTAGGGAGGGAACTTATGTAAACAAACAGTGATTTTTCAATAAAAATCACTAACAATAATATTTATATTAAAAAAAAAAACATGTGGGGGGCGATCAGACCCCACCAACAGAGAGCTCTGTTGGTGGGGAGAAAAGGGGGGGGGGGAGATCACTTGGGTGCTGTGTTGTGCGGCCCTGCAGTTTGGCCTTAAAGCTGCAGTGGCCATTTAAGCAAAAAAAAGGCCTGGTCGTTTGGGGGGTTTGACACTGCAGTCTTCAAGAGGTTAACTGACAGCTTTTTTTTTTTTATGTATTTTAAGGCCTCGTTCACATCAGGGCCGTTTCTGTGCGCTTTTTACAGCGCACTGCCCTGTGCAATCAGCAAGGTATTTATTTTCCCATGTAACTAAATGTAGCTGGTTCACATCTATGCACTGCGCTGAGCAGCGTTACAGAAACGTAGGGTTGCATGCATTTCTGTGTGTTGAGCTGGAAAGCGCACATCAATGCAAGTGAATGGGTGCGCTTTTTTAGCGCATAGCAGCACGTACAAGCGCATAGAAGCGCATGCGTTTTTTACCCCTAATTGGAGAAAAAAAATACATTTACATACAAAAACAAAGTTTTATTGACAACTGCTGCTGGTACAACAAGCAAAACGTGCTTTAAAGAAGCGCAGCGCAACGCACAGAAACACGCACTAAAGCGCGCACAAACGCATGCATTTTTTACCACGCGCTTTCACGCGTTTTTCAGCGCAGCAGATGTGAACGAGGCCTAACTCCCCACATAATCAATTAGCTTTTCTCTTTAATAAAACATGATGATACATGCATCATTTACCCTAAAAAACGTTTTAAAAGCAATTTAGAGGCCACTTCTGGTTTTCTATGCGGATATCTGAATAGGTCGGATATTCGCAGATAACACGTTCGGATATCCACATGAACGCGAATAGCAGAACGTTTGGATGCGGATATCCAATCCAGATATCTGGGTATCCGAATCAATTCGGATTTTGAAAAGGAGTATCAGAGCACCCCTGAAAACCAATAGAAAGTGTATTATATTGATCCAGGTCCCATATAATACACACACACACACACACACACACACTACAGACCTGTTATCCACCACAGCAGCATATCCACCATGTGTACTGATGTATAACCCACCTGCCTTCCAAAATAACACATCACCCCTCTCCTCCCCCCCCCCCCCCCCCAAAAAAAAAAAAAAAAAAACCACCTTCAGGAATGCACTTCACACCAGACCAATTCCCCTGGTGGTCAGAAAACAGCTTATAGTTGGAGCTAAGACCACCTGTGTGCAGGAGGCGGTAACTCCCACAATGCAGTAGTAGGGAGAGTCAATAAGATGCAAATGCTAACAAGTTGATGCAGGATCATGCAATTTTATATGCAAATATATACAGCTTGGAAATTGGCCAGATAAATCCTGCCATGGTGATTATCCATTTTCAAGATGCATACATTTGCATGTAAATTTTGCATAATACTACACCAGCTTGCTATCATTTGCATTTCATTGCTGATCCCTAGTCAGGGACTCTGTAACAAATACTGGCTATATTTTAATGGTCAAATTCTAAGCAGCAAAAAATTTACTCCAATCAATATAAAATTGACATCAATACAAAATTGTTACCATTTCATTGACTAGGGGCATTGCTAGGGCCCTGGGAGATCTGGGGCACCAGGCCAGAGTCAAGCTGTGACACGTGTTCCCGACCCACATAGAAATACCATAAACAGGCAGCATTTTACAATAATGGCAGAGCTTCTATGTTGGCCTGGGTGTGGTGCTCGGCTTGCCTGCCGGTGATGTTGTGCTGGCTGGACTGGCAGTGATGGGAGCAGTGCTGGCTTAACAAGCTTGTGAAACTGTGCTGCCTGGCTTAATGAACTGGTGATGCGGACTGTGTTGTGTCCGCTGGCTGAGTGACCAACTGACCTGATGATGCTATGCTGTGTGAGGCCCAGTGCACACCAAAACCGCTAGCAATTTTTGGTGCAGATTTCAGAGATTTGGCCCAGTGCACACCGAGCGGATTTGGATGCAATCTGCCGGCCACATCCGCCTGTAAATCCGCTTGGCTAGTGTATGTCAATGGGCTGGTGCAAACCGGCGGTTTGAGGTTTTTAGCAAACTGCAAATGTGCAGCAGGAGGCACGTTTGCAGTTTGGAAAAAAAAAACAAAAAAACGCCGGTGTGCACCAGCCCATTAAAATACATTAGCCAAGCGGATTTACAGGTGGATGCGGCTGGCGGATCGCATCCAAATCCGCTTGGTGTGCACTGGGCCTGACCTACTGTACTGCAGGATGGCTGACCCATACCAACTGGCAGGCAGCAGACGGTACAGTGAACGGTTCTTTTCCCTTAGCTGGGCGCATCCTGTTGGAGGCAACAAATCTCTACCAGAGTTACATCTTTCCCTACTATCCATGGCGGCCTGGAGGGGGAATAGCAATTAGCGCCACTGCCGGATGCGCCCGGCTAACGGATAAGTACCCACGGAACTGCCCAATAAGCACACAGTTCAAACTCCTGTTTGTAATTAAGGAAACCCAAGACTTCCAGACTGCAAGCATTTATAGTTACCTGGGTGCTTTCTCCAGCCGTGGACTTCCTCATCATCCTCCCAGTCCCATCCATTTATCTGCTGTCCAGCTCGGTAGTCTGGAAGTTCTGCAAATGCATGACTGTGAGCATCCGTGGCCACACTCCTGTGGCTAGGAGTATTCTGCGCAGACAACCGGCCACAGAAGCACCATTGGGGCTGCACACAGTCAGGTATACACAGGGGAACATGACTGAGCCCAGTCACAGCTTTAAAGGTAACCTAAACTGAGAAGTATATGGATTTTTTCCTTTAAAAATAATACCAGTTGCCCGACTCCCCTGCTGATCCTATGTCTCTCATACTTTTAGCCACAGCCCCTGAACAGACATGCAGATCAGGTGCTCTGACTGAAGTCAGACTGGATTAGCTGCATGCTTGTTTCAGGTGTGTGATTCAGCCACTACTGCAGCAAAAGAGATCATCAGGAGTGCCAAGCAACTGGTATTGTTTAAAAGGAAACATCCATACCCCTCAGTTAAGGTTCCCTTAAACCAGGCCAGCCAGCGGAGGAACGGAGCAGCCCTGGAGGATGGCGAGGGAGCCCACAGGAGGCTGGAGGAAGTGCCAAGTATAAATGCTTGTACACTTTAAAGTAGGGATGATCAATGAGATGCAAATATTTGAGTTCATGCAGATTTATGCAGAGCTGTGGAGTAGCTACAAACATCATGCAACTCTGACTCCTCAGTTTAGTGAAACCAACGATTCCAGGTACCAAAATTGCTTCAACTGACTTCGGCTCCACAGCTCAGGATGTATGTAAATTTGTATGCAAATATATTCAGCTTGGAATTTGACCAGTCAAGTCCCACACAGGTTCAATTGATTGGTTCATTTTCAAGCTGCATATATTTGCATAAACATTTAGACAAATACGCATGAACTTATTTGTGTTTCATTGATCATCCCTACTTTAAAGTACAGTGGGCTCTATTCAGACAGCACTATTGCATTTGTTAATGCTCAAAACAGCTGATTTTTCTGATCACCTTAAAAAAATTACAATTCACTAAACTTGTTACCACAGAAACAAAAACAGAAACAAACCAGTTCCCGACTAGTGAGGTAAATTACCGACTTATGCCGGGAAATGTCAATTCACAATGCTTTGCACACTTCATTTACCGGACAAAAGCGTTTGGTAATTTTCTCCAGCCCACAGCAGCCAACAACCTGCTCTCCTCATGCTGTCTCTGTGCAGTAACTTGACAGACAGCCTTTGGGGAGAACCTGGCAGCCAATAGGGAGAGCCACACAGCCTGCTTCTCATGCTAATTGGATGCAGGCCCGTTTCTAGGGCCGTGCGGCCCGTGCGGGCGCGACTGTGGGCGCAGTAACGGAGGGGGGAGCTGCAGCCGCGGGGAGGGCAGCCCAACCTCTCCCTCCCTTCCTCTCCGGGCGCCCTCCGTGCTCCCCCCTCCGAGTCTGACTGCACAGGAAGCGCTGTATACAGAGCGCATTAGCGCAACTCACCTCCCTCCCTGGTTCCAATCGCCGCCGGTCTCCTCTTCTCTTCATAGCCGCTCATACACACGCTGCTTCCTGTTTACCCGGAAGCAGCGTGTCAGCGGCTATGAGGAGAAGACAGAAGAGGAGACCGGCGGCGATTGGAACCAGGGAGGGAGGTGAGTTGCGCTAATGCACTCTGTACACAGCGCTCCTGTGCAGTCAGACTCGGAGGGGGGAGCACAGAGGGCGCCCGGAGAGGAAGGGAGGGAGAGGTCGGGCTGTCCTCCCCGCAGCTGCGGCTCCCCCCTCCATTATGGGGGGCAGCTTCCTATCTAACCTATACTGGGGGGCACCTACCTAATCTAACCTATACTGGGGGGGGCACCTACCTAATCTAACCTATACTGGGGGGGGGGGCACCTACCTAATCTAACCTATACTGGGGGGGGGCACCTACCTAATCTAACCTATACTGAGGGGCACCTACCTAATCTAACCACACTGGGAGGGCACCTACCTAATGTAACCTATACTGGGGGGCACCTACCTAATCTAACCACACTGGGGGGGGGGCACCTACCTAATCTAACCTATACTGGGGGGAAGCTACCTATCTAACCTATACTGGGGGGCACCTACCTAATCTAACCTATACTGGGGGGCACCTACCTAATCTAACCTATACTGGGGGGCACCTACCTAATTAACCACACTGGGGGGCACCTACCTAATCTAACCACACTGGGGGGCACCTACCTAATCTAACCTGTATTGGGGGCACCTACCTACCTAGCTTATACTGGTGGCAACTATACTGGCTACCTATATTGGAGGCACCTACCTAACTAACCTATACTGGGGCACCTACCTATCTAACCTAGGATGGGGGCAACTATTCTGACTCCCTATATTAGGGGCACCTACCTATCTAACCTATACCGGGGGCAACTATACCGGCTACCTATACTGGAGGCACCTACCTGGCTAATATATACTGGGGCACCTATGCCTGGCTACCTATACTATGCCTAGCTACCTATACTGGGGGGACCTATAGCTGGCTACCTATACTGAGTGCAACTAGACCTGGCTAACCTACACTGCGGACATGCACTGGCTTCGCGGGGGGGGGGGTTGCGCAATTTTAACCCTCGTCCTGGGTGTATTTTAGCCTAGAAACTGCCCTGATTGGATGCAATAGGTATGCAGGTGGAACTTTCAGTGTATCAATGCAGAGACAAACTACAACTCTGCCGGCATGCATTTAGATGTGCATATTTGTATTTTAGCACATAGAAGAGCTCCCCGTGGTGGCTCCAGCACATCTACAGGAATGACAGGTGGCACAGTCTGGAAAACCTCTGAGTCACACACACAGCTCCCTGCCTGCTAGAAGGCTGCTAAGTGAAACTTACTGACCAGGGCTTAGTGGATTGAGGCAGTTTGTTCGGTAAATTACCAAACTTCTGGCTCATGGGAGAAAATGTTTGTGGATTTGGAATAAAAAGTGTAAAATACCGCATGAGGTATTTTATCTCCAATTTGTTTTTCTTACCGAACTGCTTATTGTGAATAGAGCCCATTGAGCACTAATTCATAAAAAAGGTAAACCTCTATTTTCTTGCAAACAGAATTGCCATAAGTGAGGTTCCTAACTTAGTATACTTTGGGGTGGGGGTGTTAAGGGCAGCACCATGACTTACCTACTGGGGGCTGCTTAAAAGAATACCGCAGTAGAGTACACTCCCAGCCGCAATGCATGCCGCAATGTATACTGGGAGCTGTAGTATGCAGTGCGGCCAGGAGCGCACTCTATAGTGGGATTCTTTTAGGTGCGGCAAGCTGCAGCTGGCAATCATCGCAGGGACAAGGGGCTACACGAGCAGCCCCCAGGTAAGAAATGGTGCTCCCTAACCCCCATACCAAGTTCCAAATCTCCCTTATAGAGAGGTTCCATTTGGTACAAAGATTCTACAGGTGCACTTAAAGGAAACATGGGGCAAATGAAATCAATGTAGCTTTACTTACCTTGGGCTTCCTGCAGCTCCTAGAAGTCTGTGTCCCTCGCAGCAGTTCTGTTGTTGCCCAGTCTTCTGCTGTCCACTCCATAGTAGTCACTGGCTTCTGCACATGCATGGGTGCATGCACCGCTCATGCGCCTGTGGCTCAGAGTGTTCTGCGCAGTAGTACTGCCCTTGTGCAGAATGCTCCCAGGCACGAGAACTCAGGATTGCACGCACACACCCGTGCTTGCACACAAGCCACTGCTGAAGGGGACAAAGGAAGAATGGGTGGCAGCAGAACTGCAGCAAGGACTACACAAGACTTCTAGTCCGGGAGGAGGCTCCAGGTAAGTAAAGCTAAACTGATTTAAAGGAGGAACTGTAGTGAAAATGACAACAGAATTACTTATTGTTTACAATATTCATCTATTGATAATTTAGCAAGTGGTTTCCCATTGTAAAATATTTCCTTTCCCTGATTTACATTCTGAACTATATCCCTGGTGGTGAGTGACATCTTTAGTTCTGCCAGGTGATCTGCGCGGAATGTTCATTACTGACTTCTATGCACAGAGGAAGATATTGCTTGCTTGTTGGTTGGAAAAAGCCACAATTTCCCACAATGCAATGAGGGTCAAAGACAGCAAACTGTAAGGACATCACACTGTGGGAGGGGCATTACCACAATATCCACCATACAGACCCTCCTGATCTATTTGAGAAAAGGTAAATATGGCTTGTGGGAAAGGGGGCATCAGCTACTTACTGAAATGTAGATAAATCCCTGATGTAAAAGGAACCCAAGGTGTGAGACCTATGGAAGCTGACATGTAGTTCCTTTTAAAAAATGCCAGTTGCCTGGCAGTCCTGCTGGTCTATTTGGTTGCAGTAATGCATGAATCACACCAGAAACAAGCATGCAGCTAATCTTGTTAGAACACTCAGAACCACCTGACATGCTGCAAGCTTGTTCGGGGTCTATAGCTAAAAATATTACAGGCAGGGGATTGGCAGGAAAGCCAGGAAACTGGTATTGCTTAAAAGGAAATAAATGTGACAGCCTCCATATACCTCTCACCTCAGGTATCCCTTTAAGCGGTGCTGGTGGCTACTCTTGCTGTGCTAAGCAAGCTGACACAAGCCCAGTCCTAATGCAGTTGGCCACTTACCTACACTTTTAAACTCAGCTCTCCTCTCCCTGTGTGATGGGAGGCGGCTGCTGTGTGATGGGGAAGGGGGCAGATGCAGCTTCTGTGTGACTGGGGAGGCAGCTGCAGCGTGACTAGGGGCAGCTGCTTATGGCTGTGTGATGAGGGGGCAGATATGGCTTCTGTGTGACTGGGGAGCTGCTGCTGCTGGCTATGTGATGGGTGCTGCTGCTGCTGGCTGTGTGCTGGGGGCTGCTGGCTGTGTGCTGGGGGCTTGTGCTGCTGCTGGCTGTGTGCTGGGGGCTTGTGCTGCTGCTGGCTGTGTGCTGGGGGCTTGTGCTGCTGCTGGCTGTGTGCTGGGGGCTTGTGCTGCTGCTGGCTGTGTGCTGGGGGCTTGTGCTGCTGCTGGTTGTGTGCTGGGGGCTTGTGCTGCTGCTGGCTGTGTGCTGGGGGCTTGTGCTGCTGCTGGCTGTGTGCTGGGGGCTTGTGCTGCTGCTGGCTGTGTGCTGGGGGCTTGTGCTGCTGCTGGCTGTGTGCTGGGGTCTTGTGCTGCTGCTGGCTGTGTGCTGGGGTCTTGTGCTGCTGCTGGCTGTGTGCTGGGAGCTTGTGCTGCTGCTGGCTGTGTGCTGTAGGCTGCTGGCTGTGTGCTGGGGGCTTGTGCTGCTGCTGGCTGTGTGCTGGGGGCTTGTGCTGCTGCTGGCTGTGTGCTGGGGGCAGCTGCTGCTGTTGTGCATGCACAGTGTCCCTCTCCCTCCCCATAACAGAGAATATGTGAGCTCAGCTAGTTAGACCTCCTTTCCACTGACCGCTGATAGGCAGTGAAATGCCTCTCAAACTCTCTCAACTGCTCACTTCTGCCTGGTAAATGCTTTCTAAGGCATGAGGCTAGCTTCTGCTGTTGGTGCAGGGGAGACAGGCAGCACGCTGTAGGATTCCACTCCAAAGGAATCTATTTCAAACAAGTCAAGTGCAGGAGGCAGAGCTATTCAAGCTTTTTCCTATTTCCCTCCTTTTGACATCAAATCCACACCCCCTGCCAGTGATTGGCCAAGTGGGCAGTGGAATTTATTGTGACAGGCTCAGCCTCAGCCCATAGTGATAGCTGCAGGCTGATGCTAGTGCCAAGCCCCACCCACAACATGTTACAATGGGCTCTATTCATAAAACATTTGCAGTAAAAAAAATCTTGGAGGGAAAACACCACATTGGTATTTTAGATTTTTGTGTGCTAATTCATAAAGATGTTTACACTTGCGATAATAGGTGGGGTAAATCCCCACTAAACTGGCAGTACTGGCTGAATTGTTACATTTGCTGGCTGAGTTGATACATTTTCTCCTGCAGAGACAACTAGTATAAAGGAGGCAGCCCCAGCATCCCTTTACATGTGCATTTTTCTGCCTCTCCTCCTGAATCTGCGCTGAATCTGTCTATTAGTCTTCCTAATCAATCTATTTAATTGCTGCAGCTTAGAAACAGTTCCAGAAATGTTACACATGCAGGCTTTCTGATGTGAAATTTATCTGAAAACAGGTACCCAAGGGGTTAAAAAACACAGCCTTGGTATTCCTGAATGCCTTGTCTGCTCTCCTCTCACTGCAGCTGCCTGGGAGGTCTGTCTCGTCATTGCTGGCTTATGCCTTATCTAAACAGCGGGGTTTCTCTGCACACATTCCACCTGCTCTAATCTTTATTAATTAACCTTCAGTGACATGTGTTGTGATAATCTCCGCACAAGGCGGTAATTTCCCCGCACTGCACAGAAATGTCAGATTTTCATGCGGAAACAGCCTTTATGAATGCCCACTTTGCTAAATGGTCGGGAAAGTCAGCTGTTTTGAGCGGAAAACTTGCGGTAAAGTTTTATGAATAGAGCCCATTATGAGTTCCCTGCTGTATGAGACAGTCCCACCCCTCAGTTTAGCCAGTTACTGCAACCCAGCCTCAGCCTTTGTCCCTCCCCTTGGCCAATGATCTCTCCAGTTTATTTTTCCCTCCGATTTGGCCCCATGAGGATGTGGTAACGTGAGGATGGTTATGTGAGTGGCTGACTGCAGGAGCATTTCCCAGCATTGCAGAGGCTAGATTGGATGGCTAAGGAAGCCTTTGTATAGACAATGTTCTCTTTGCTGCAACTCACATTTCAATGGCAGCCCTGATAATAGAGAGGCTGCAGCTGGGATATCACACACACAGAACCTGTAAGTTCAAAAATGTCCCCGGGGGAGGGGGGGTTGACTTACCTCGGGAGGGGGAAGCCTCTGGATCCTATCGAGGCTCTCCCTGTCCTCCATCCCACAGTGGCTGCGCTGGGGCGTACATTTGAATACGGCGCTGGTAGACTTGGGCGCAGGATCCAGCTGTTAAATGGCTGGTCCTGCTTCTGCACAAGTCCGGGGCGTTTTAATTACTATTCCCCCTCCAGGCCGACATGGATAGTGGCGGAATGAAATAATTCGGCTTCCAGCGATTGCTGGAGGCCGAATTATTGTGTTTTTTAAACAACTTCGGCTCCGTCTTCTGACGGAGCCGACCTTCCTCACTGAGCGCCGCTATAGACTGATTCCCATTACAGTCTATGGCGGCGCTGGCTGCGCCCAAAGGTAGCAGCGCTGAAAAGCACTGCTCCGGCGCTGGGCCCCCAAAACCACAAGGAAAGTCGGCTGTGGCAATATTAACCTTCCCCAGTGAAGGCGCAGTAGCGGCTCTCTGCTCGGGATCAGGTGGAAATAGCCGATCCTGATCGGGACCACTCTACTGTGCAAGCGAATTGCGCCTGTGCAGTAGAGCAGATCCGATTGGGATTGACTATTTCCACATGACCCCGAGCTTAGAGCCGCTAACTGAGCTGGAGCCGGGAAGGTAAATATTTACATGGCTGCTGTTCGGGGACCACTAGCACTGCGAACGTGGGATGGAGGAGGATAGGGAGGACTCAATAGGATCCAGAGGCTTCCCCCTCCCATGGTAAGTACCCCCAGGAAACATTTGTAAAGTTACAGGTCCTCTTTAAGGTGTCCATACATCAAGCAGTGATGGGTAGATTTGACCAAGGGATAGATTGCTCACTGATCAGAGAGAGATCCATCAGCTGCCCATACACCACAGGCCTATTCCCAATCAATTTCATGCTAAAATCTTTTGACAATGGACCCAGTGCGCAGCCTTGTCGCTGTTCCCTAGTGTGCACGTGTGCATTTATACATTACCTCTGCTGTGTCGCAGTACCCATCCAGTGTCCCAATCCACCGCTCTTCCATCACACATGCTGATGGCATATATGGGGCTGATGGGAAAAGGGGCAGGACACCGTGACACGGGACAGGTAATGTATAAACGTACACGTTTTTACAATGTGGAAACCGCTCCGGGGGTTTCATCGCTCTTTGTTACTGCCGCGCACCCGATCGAGGAAGTCCACCCTACACCTTGCAGCTTGTCTGACCAATTCATGCACCAATTTCAGGACCAAATTAATCGCATCATCGATCAGGCATGCACTTGGCAGCACCGATTTCCGTCCGATTTGATTATAATTGAATCGGATGATCGATTGGCCACCAAGTCCCCTAATGTATGGCCACCTTTATGGATTATCGATAAATATATGGTAACAGTCATGGATCCATTGTTAAAACTGTTGTAGTCACATTGGTTTATTTTGGAGGGAAACCATTGCCAGATCATGTGTATGTTGGAGGGAATCTGCCAGATTACGTGCATTTTGTGTGAAATGCTGTCAGATTATGTATATATTGGGGGGAAACACTATGGCGGTGCTCAAACTTCCTCCGTAGGAGCACTTGCATGGCTGCTAAGGTCATGTATGATTGGTACCACTCATGACCGAGCCCATGTTCTTTTGCATTGCCACACCCATTTTGCAGCTGCATGGGGTGTCACTCCTCTCCTGTCACTTCCTCTGGCTGCAGGTGTGCTGTCACTCCTCTCCTGTCAGTACATCTGGCTGCAGGTGTGCCATCACTCTTCTCCTATCACTTCCTCTGGCTGCAGCTGTGCCATCACTCCTCTCCTGTCACTACCACTGGCTGCAAGTGAGTCGTCACTCCTCTCCTGTCACTACCTCTGGCTGCAGCTGTACTGTCACTCCTCTCCTTTCACTACCTCTGGCTGCAGCTGTGCTGTCACTCCTCTCCTGTCACTACCTCTGGCTGCAGCTGTGCTGTCACTCCTCTCCTGTCACTACCTCTAGCTGCAGCTGTGCCGTCACTCCTCTCCTGTCACTACCTCTGGCTGCAGGTGTGCTATCACTCCTCTCCTGTCAGTATTTCTTGCTCCAGGTGTGCTGTCATTCCTCTCCTGTCGCTACCTATGGCTGCAGCTGTGCCGTCACTCTTCCTGTCACTACCTCTGGCTGCAGCTGTGCCGTCACTCCTCTCCTGTCACTACCTCTGGCTGCAGGTGTGCTGTCACTCCTCTCCTGTGAGTATCTCTTGCTCCAGGTGTGCTGTCACTCCTCTCCTGTCACTACCTCTGGCTGCAGCTGTGCTGTCACTCCTCTCCTGTCACTACTTCTGGCTCAAACTGTGCTCTCACTCCTCTCCAATCACTACCTCTTATCACTACCTCTTTCTGCGGTTGTGCCGTCACTCCTCTCCTGTCACTACCTCTGGCTGCAGGTGTGCTGTCACTCCTCTCCTGTGAGTATCTCTTGCTCCAGGTGTGCTGTCACTCCTCTCCTGTCACTACCTCTGGCTGCAGCTGTGCTGTCACTCCTCTCCTGTCACTACTTCTGGCTCAAACTGTGCTCTCACTCCTCTCCAATCACTACCTCTTATCACTACCTCTTTCTGCGGTTGTGCCGTCACTCCTCTCCTGTCACTACCTCTGGCTGCAGCTGTGCCGTCACTCCTCTCCTGTCACTGCCTCTGGCTGCAGCTGTGCCGTCACTCCTCTCCTGTCAGTACCTCTGGCTGCAGCTGTGCCATCACTCCTCTCATGTCACTACCTCTGGCTGCAGCTGTGCCGTCACTCCTCTCCTGTCACTGCCTCTGGCTGCAGCTGTGCCGTCACTCCTCTCCTGTCACGACCTCTGGCTGCAGCTGTGCTGTCACTCCTCTGTTACTACCTCTGGCTGCAGGTGTGCTGTCACGCCTCTCCTATCACTATATCTGGCTACAGCTGTGCTGTCACTCCTCTCCTGTCACTACCTCTGGCTGCAGGTGAGCCGTCACTCCTCTCCTGTCACTACATCTGGCTACAGGTGTGCTGTCACTCCTCTCCTGTCACTACCTCTGGCTGCAGGTGTGCTGTCACTGTTCTCCTGTGACTACCTCTGGCTGCAGCTGTGCTGCCATTCCTCTCCTGTCACTACCTATGGCTGCAGCTGTGCCGTCACTCCTCTTCTGTCACTACCTCTAGCTGCAGGTGTGCCATCACTCCTCTCCTGTCACTACCTCTGGCTACAGGTGTGCTGTCACTCTTCTCCTGTGACTACCTCTGGCTGCAGCTGTGCTGTCATATCTCTCCTGTCACTACCTATGGCTGCAGCTGTGCCGTCACTCCTCTCCTGTCACTACCTCTGGCTGCAACTGTGCCATCACTCGTCTCCTGTCCCTACATCTGGCTGCAGGTGTGCTGTCACTCCTCTCCTATCACTATATCTGGCTACAGCTGTGCTGTCACTCCTCTCCTGTCACTACATCCGGCTGCAGGTGTGCCGTCACTCCTCTTCTGTCACTACCTCTGGCTGCAGCTGTGGTTTGGCGCAGTGGGAAACATAGGGGCACAAGAGGTGACCAGGGGGAAACACAAGGGTACAAGTCGTGACCGATATGAGATATGATGTTATTTATTTGTTATTTTGGGGACATTTGCTCTAATGCTGGGAATACACAGTTCGTTTCTGCCGTGCATTTCTGTTCTCAAACGTTTTTGCCACTCGATTCTGCAGTAGAGTCTCTTATCTTCCGCTCGTTTTTCGTACTTTTTTCCAGTTACTTCTAACAGAAAACGAGCAGCCACTTCATCGAAAGGGAGATCGGACGTGTCGGAAATTATCTATTGAACCATCTAATCAGCTAAAAAATGAACCGTGTATTCCCAGCATAAGAGGTATACTTCACAGGCATAATACACCAGAACCAAAGGCCTCATGCCAGACTTAGTACACAGAGGACCAATTCTCTGGGCCATACAATAGAACAAAAACAGCCTAATCCAATTTGGGAATGTAAATAGAGACAAGCCAAAGACATAATACACAAATAGTGGCACAATAGGCAACAAAATTGAATCACATCAGCCTAATCTAAGTGTTTGGGAGTGTCTGTATTTATATGTCCATATAGGATTAGGCTGAATTTGTTCTATTGTGTTGCCTAGACAATTGGTCTGGGAGTGTATGAAGAGGTAGGCAATAACTATACTAAAGCTGGCCATACACTGGCCCGATTTGCCGCCGTTTTGACAGCAGATTCGATCACTGGAATAGAATCTGTTGCCAATCGTTTGCGCTACACGCCGAATTTCGATCCATTTCGTCCGGTCTCGTCGATCGTTCCGTGCGGAAAATTACCGTTGATCGCCCGCGGGTAGGGAGCGCGTCGCTAGCGGCGTTCGAGTGCCTGACGACTGACGCAATAGAGCGGCAATACATTACCTGCTCCGCCGGCGCGACTACCTCCGGTCACCGCTGCTCCGTGTCCGCGCTGGTCTCCGGTATGCTTCAGTTCCTCCTGCCCGGCAGGAAGTTTAAACAGTAGAGGGCACTCTACTGTTTAAACTTCCTGCCGGGCAGGAAGAAGTAAAGCATGCTGGACCTGGAGACCAGAGCGGAGAAGACAGCGGAGACCTGGGGACTGGAGTCGCGCCGGCGGAGCAGGTAATGTATGCGGGCATGCGGGCGGGGGAGCGGCGGCAGCACCACCACCACCACAGATTGTGAACGGTTTCAGGCTGAAATCGGTTCACAATCTGTTTGCAGTGAAGGTAGCCATACGATTCCTCTCTGATCAGATTCGATCAGAGAGGGATCTATCTGTTGGTCGAATCTGATGGCAAATCGACCAGTGTATGGCTACCTTAAGTGGCAAAAAATAGTTTATGAATGATTCTTCATATGGAAATAATGCTTTGTGACCAGTAGTTGACAAAAAAACTCCAAACCATTCAAATGGGGTTTATGAGAGTGAACAAATAAAACATCAATTAAATTAATTGGATAGGAGTGTATAGAACAGGGCTGCCCAATGCCTCGATCAACATCTACCAGTAGGTCATGAAGGACTGCTAGGTAGATTGCGGTTGGCTCTCCTATCACTGACTGTGCTCTGCTCCTCCGGCTGCAGGTGTGCCATCACTCTTCTGCTGTCACTTCCTCCGGCTGCGAGAGAGCCGTCACTACATCTGGCTGCAGGTGTGCTGTCACTCCTCTCCTGTCACTACCTCTGGCTGCAGGTGTGCCGTCACTCCTCTCCTGTCACTACCTCTGGCTGCAGCTGTGCCGTCACTCCTCTCCTGTCACTACCACTGGCTGCAGCTGTGCCGTCACTCCTCTCCTGTCACTACCTCTGGCTGCAGGTGTGCCGTCACTCCTCTCCTGTCACTACCTCTGGCTGCAGCTGTGCCGTCACTCCTCTCCTGTCACTACCACTGGCTGCAGCTGTGCCGTCACTCCTCTCCTGTCACTACCTCTGGCTGCAGGTGAGCCGTCACTCCTCTCCTGTCACTACCTCTGGCTGCAGCTGTGCCGTCACTCCTCTCCTGTCACTACCACTGGCTGCAGCTGTGCTGTCACTCCTCTCCTGTCACTACCTCTGGCTGCAGGTGTGCCGTCACTCCTCTCCTGTCACTACATCTGGCTGCAGGTGTGCTGTCACTCCTCTTCTGTCACTACCTCTGGCTGCAGCTGTGCTGTCACTCCTCTGTCACTACCTCTGGCTGCAGCTGTGCTGTCACTCCTCTCCTGTCACTACCTCTGGCTGCAGCTGTGCTGTCACTCATCTCCTGTCACTACTTCTGGCTGCAACTGTGCCGTCACTCCTCTCCTGTCACTACTTCTGGCTGCAGGTGTGCAGTCACTCCTCTCCTGTCACTATATCTGGCTACAGCTGTGCTGTCACTCTTCTCCTGTCACTACCTCTGGCTGCAGGTGTGCTGTCACTCCTCTCCTGTCACTATATCTGGCTACAGCTGTGCAGTCACTCCTCTCCTGTCAGTACCTCTGGCTGCAGGTGCGCTATAACTACTCTCCTGTCACTACTTCTGGCTGCAGCTGTGCTGTCACTCCTCTCCTGTCTACCTCTGGCTGCAGCTGTGCTGTCACTCCTCTCCTGTCACAACCTCTGGCTGCAGGTGTGCTGTCACTCCTCTCCTGTCACTATATCTGGCTACAGCTGTGCTGTCACTCCTCTCCTCTCTCTCACAATGTGTGTGTGTGTGTGTGGTGTGTGTGGTGTTTGGTGTGTGTGTAGGGCCGGCCCTAGACTTTTTGGCGCCTGAGGCAAATTTTGAAAAAATTATTGCTGCCGCCGCTCCCCCCCCCCCCCCTGGAGGGGGGTGCCGCCGCCGAGCTGGAGGGGTAGCGGGCAGGGCGGGGGTATTGAGCCTAGCGGCGGGGAGGGGGGTCGGACCCCCCCTCCCTCGCCTGGGTCCCCCGTCCTCCGCTCCCCTCCGGCCTTAAATTACGGTGACCATACGTCCCGCTTTACCCGGGACGTGTCCCGCCTTCGGGAGGCTGCATGAGGTCCCGGGAAACGTCCCGCTTTTAGCAGCGGGACGTCCCGGCCTCGGGACTCTGGCCACCGTACAATGAACTAGCCGCAGCGTCTACTAGACGCTGCGCTAGTTCATTCCCCGCAGCCCCGCTCCAGCCTGCAATGTTCTCCTCCGGCAGGCACAGGCAGAGCAGGGCTACAGGAAGATGGCGTCCGGAGGCGGAGCCCTGTTTTAGAGACTATTTGTCTCCAGTACAGGGCTCCGCCTCCGGACGCCATCTTGCCGTAGCCCTGCTCTGCCTGTGAGAGGCTGAGCGGGAGATTGAACATCGTCCAGGCCAGGGGGAGCTGTACCTGAGGCACCAGAGGCCGGCTGCGTGAGGGGACGTCTTCTGCCAGGTGAGTAAATGCCTTTTCTTGCAGGTGAAGTGTTTGGCCGCATTGCGTGTATTTTGTACTGACATGTTTGCCCGCAGTGCGTTTATCTTGTACTGACATGTTTGGCCGCATTGCGTGTATTTTGTACTGACATGTTTGCCCGCAGTGCGTTTATCTTGTACTGACATGTTTGGCCGCATTGCGTGTATTTTGTACTGACATGTTTGCCCGCAGTGCGTTTATCTTGTACTGACATGTTTGGCCGCATTGCGTGTATTTTGTACTGACATGTTTGCCCCCAGTGCGTTTATCTTGTACTGACATGTTTGGCCGCATTGCGTGTATTTTGTACTGACATGTTTGCCCGCAGTGCGTTTATCTTGTACTGACATGTTTGGCCGCATTGCGTGTATTTTATACTGACATGTTTGCCCGCAGTGCGTTTATCTTGTACTGACATGTTTGGCCGCATTGCGTGTATTTTGTACTGACATGTTTGCCCGCAGTGCGTTTATCTTGTACTGACATGTTTGGCCGCATTGCGTGTATTTTGTACTGACATGTTTGCCCGCAGTGCGTTTATCTTGTACTGACATGTTTGGCCGCATTGCGTGTATTTTGTACTGACATGTTTGCCCGCAGTGCGTTTATCTTGTACTGACATGTTTGCCCGCAGTGCGTTTATCTTGTACTGACATGTTTGCCCGCAGTGCGTTTATCTTGTACTGACATGTCTGGCCGCATTGCGTGTATTTTGTACTGACATGTTTGCCCGCAGTGCGTTTATCTTGTACTGACATGTTTGCCCGCAGTGCGTTTATCTTGTACTGACATGTTTGCCCGCAGTGCGTTTATCTTGTACTGACATGTTTGCCCGCAGTGCATTTATCTTGTACTGACATGTTTGCCCGCAGTGCATTTATCTTGTACTGACATGTTTGCCCGCAGTGCATTTATCTTGTACTGACATGTTTGCCCGCAGTGCGTTTATCTTGTACTGACATGTTTGCCCGCAGTGCGTTTATCTTGTACTGACATGTTTGCCCGCAGTGCGTTTATCTTGTACTGACATGTTTGGCCGCATTGCGTGTATTTTGTACTGACATGTTTGCCCGCAGTGCGTTTATTTTGTACTGACATGTTTGCCCGCAGTGCGTTCATTTTGTACTGACATGTTTGCCCCCATTGCGTTTATTTTGTACTGACATGTTTGCCCCCATTGCGTTTATTTTATGCTGACATGTTGCCTGCAATGCGATTATTTTGTGCTGAAATGTTGCCCATTGCGTTTATTTTGTGGTGTCTGGGGTAACTGTTGCTGCATTTATTATTTAATGGTCATAGTTGGCTGTGCTTGCTGCTTTGGGGTTATGGCATACTATTAAATAGCATCACACAGTTTCTGCACACCTATGATGTGAATCCACGTTTGACCACATCACGGCGTAAACACTGCTTTCTTATGCCTCGCTGTTGCATCATTCTGTTAGCTCCGCCCATAGAATGTCATGACCACGCCCATTTTTCGCGCACGCTGCAGACACCAATTTTTTCGGCGTGTGCAGCACCCCCTATTTTTCGCCCCCCCCGTCCCCCCCAAATCTCCCCGTCCCAGGTTGAGCCTACAAAAATCTGGTCACTCTACTTACATACATCAGAAGCGCAACTCTCGTAAGAGGCAGTGGGCGGGGAGGACTCACCTCTTCCTCGCTCGATCCAGCGTGTGCTCCACTGATGTCCCTTCCTGCAGCGCCATCCATTTACAATACAGTGGGCGGCGTTGCAGGAAGCGACGTCAGTGGAGCGCACGCTGGATCGAGGAAGAGGTGAGTCCTCCCCGTCCACTGCCTCTTACGAGTTGCGCTTCTGATGTATGTAAGTAGAGTGACCAGATTTTTGTAGGCTCAACCTGGGACGGGGAGATTTGGGGGGGACGGGGGGGGCGAAAAATAGTTGCGCTTCTGATGTATTTAAGGCTGGAGGGGAGCGGAGAACGGGGGACCCAGGCGAGGGAGGGGGGGTACGACCCCCCTCCCCACCGCTAGGCCCAATACCCCCGTCCTGCTCGCTACCCCTCCAGCTGGGCGGCCGGCTCCCCGCACCCACCGACGGGCGGATGCCGCCCCTAGAAATTTGCCACCTGAGGCAAAAGTTTCACCCCATTTATTATATCACATAAAAGATTAATAATCTGCATATACACTGTATACTGCCAACTTAGTTACCTAGGTTCAAACCCAGACTACCTATACATGCATGTATATGGTAGTAGCCGGCAGAACAATCTAGGCAACCAATCCTGAGATTTTTTGACGTCTGGGTTTGAACCTAGGTAACTAAGTTGGCAGTATACAGTGTATATGCAGATTATTAATCTTTTATGTGATATAATAAATGGTGCATTATTTTTATGCATAGGCGCATGAGTTTTATCTTATATGTATTTTGATCAGGGCCGGGCCGAGGCATAGGCTGGAGAGGCTCCAGCCTCAGGGCGCAGTGTAGGAGGGGGCGCAAAATTCATTCAGCTGTCATTCCTAATTGTGTATGAAGCAGAAAGAAATAAGAAAAGGGGATACATAGCAGTGACTGCAAGCATTATAACTAGATATTAAGGTGTTGGGGAGGTTGTGGGCCCTGTGGCCCTCTTAGTCTAATAGCAATCAGTGTGTGACAGCTGAGGTGGGAGGGATGGAGGGGCGCACTCTGGTGTCTCAGCCTTGGGTGCTGGAGGACCTTGTCCCTGCTCTGATTTTGATATATAGTGACGGACTCTATATTAACTTATTGCTGCCAAGTTGAATGTAAACATAAGCGCTACAGCCATTACCACACAAAAGTTTCACCCCGCCTCATGAGCGGGCCGGCCCTGTGTGTGTCCTCATGGTTGGTGGTCTGTGGGGCAGAGGGTGGCTGTGTGCTTTTTTTAAGTGAGAAAGGGTTTCTGAAAATTGACTATTTGGGTGTGTTTAGACATGTGCAATTGGTGGAACTATTAGTTGGTTGGAGAGGGATCGTTCCTATGACTAGTATCCTTTGTGTGTGGTGGGCCTGCTGTATGTGATTATTGCTAACAACAATGTGGGGGAGGGCGAGCTTTCTTTATAACTGATACAAAGGCCTTAGTCTTGTCACAGATTGCCCAGAGGAGCCGATAGTCGTATCCCTTGGAGTGCCTTCAATGTTTCAAGTAATCAACTGTAAATACCTCTATACTTTTGTACATTTACATAGAGTTTGCCGCTAAAGCAGAATTGCAAGCACTGTGCACGCTATGCTGTGGTACTGCTTCTACCATGCGCTGACAACTTGCGCTCACAACTTACTACCGTCCGCGGGTCAAGTGGCTTACTGACGCAATCCAAACCCACTTTGATTGGCCCAATAGGCTGCCTGTCAAGTTTTCAGACAGCCTATTGGGCCAATCAAAGTGCTGGGATCACGTCCATTATAGCAACTGGACCTGCAGGGGCTCATGGTGTATTTAGTGGAGCAGCTAATCGTCAGAAGGAGCGTATGAAAGTTACCAGCACAAGTTAGAGGCGCTACAGCCGCATAGCGTGTGATGTTTTTGCGCTCCTGTCATTTTGGCTGCGCTGCTTCCGCTTCGCAGGTTGTTAAATCAACCTCAGTGCCTCACCCAAGACAATTGTATTACTTGTTTTGCTTGTAAATATGTTTTGTTTTGTTTTTCTAACAGGTCAAGTTTCATTTATTCATATCGTTCTTAGTTGTTTTTAAAAAGTTGTACAATGTTTTTTTTTTTTTTAGATGTACACTTATAGATTTCATTTTTACCTGACAAAGAAACCACTTTGGCTTTGTTCTCCTTTGCAGCAGCCCATTTCCATCAGAGCACAAGTCAGTCTTTAGCCTACATTTCTCCCAGGGCGATGATGTAAAAACCGTGGCCTCCTCTCCCACCACCCACCCACACCTAACATAGTTTTGCTCTTTTCATGTTCAATATTGTTCTTCCAGGAATGTTACTGCCGCACAACCCATAGGATTTTATTTATCATTCTAATTAGAAATCTTGTGGAAAGAGACCAAATTTTTAATAAAACAATCGATAGGATGGGGCACAAAAATTTAAGATTTCAATTAAGGGTTGACAAAGGTGGCGTTTTTCCAATTGGAGAATCTAAAAGTGTATATTCAAATTTAAACAACAAATAAGACAGTTGAAACAGCCATTAGTGGATCGCCCAGGGCCGGCCCGCCCATGAGGCGGGGTGAAACTTTTGCCTCAGGCGGAACTTCTGGGGGGGCGGAACCCGCCCCGTGGGTGTGGGGGGGGGGGCGCCCGAGCTGGAGGGGATAGCGGGCAGGAAGGGGGTATTAGGCCTAGCGGCGGGGAGGGGGGGAGGGTCGGACCCCCCCCCCCCTCACCTGGGTCCCCCGTCCTCCGCTCCCCTCCAGCTTTAAAGAATTACATCGCTGGCTGCATTGTAAGAGGCAACGGGCGGGGATCACTCACTTCTTCCTCGTTCCAGCGTGCGCTGTACTGATGTCACTTCCTGCTACGCCGCTTAACGAGGAAGAGGTGAGTGATCCTCGCCCGTTGCCTCTTACAATGCAGCCAGCGACATAACTCTTTAAAGCTGGAGGGGAGTGGAGGACGGGGGACCCAGGTGAGGGAGGGGGGGGTCTGACCCCCCTCCCCGCCGCTAGGCCCAATACCCCCTTCCTGCCAGCTATCCCCTCCAGCTCGGGCTGCCCCCCCACACCCACGGCCTGGAGGGGGGGGGGGGGCGGGCGATTTCTTTCAAGATTGCCTCAGGCGTCAAAAAGTCTAGGGCCGGGCCTGGGATTGCCTAACAGAGATCAGAAAGGATTTTTTATCCCCATGCTATACTTATATTGTCCTTTTAGTGTGTCATGGGTTTTTTCGCCTTTCTCTGGTTTAATTCTTATTTTTTTTCTTTTTTTGAGGGTTTCCATATTTGTCTATTAAATTTTCCAAATTACATTGTAATGACATGTTAGATGGATTGTGTTAGTGTTCTGAATAAATCTATTACAAAACCCTCAGAATCTGTGTTTGTGTAAATTTGATCACAACATGAATATAATGGAGAGATATATATCTAGAATGTACTGTATTTTCCGCCTATAAGATGCACTTTTCTACAACAAAAATGGGGAGAAAAAGTCCCTGCGTCTTATACAGCAAAGGCAGGGAATCCCCGAATTCTGAATGCCCGCCGATACGAACCGCTGCCACGTCGGGGTTTCCCTGCCTGTGTGCGTCCTCGTCTCCTCCCCCTGTCTAACCACCTGTCACTTCTGTCCTCGCCATGGTCCTCCTGTCCGCCAGCGGTGAAATCAGCTGCAGCCGGTAGCATATAGGCAGCCCCGGGTCCTCACAGCTAGGGAAGAACTGAGAACAGGGGCCAGCAGGACATGGATCGGGACAGTGGAACAGAACGCAGAGCAGGGGACAGCGGCACAGCACTAAATAGGTGAACTTCGGGACTTGCCCAGCCACATGTAGTCAGAACGCGTTCTGGCCGGCCAAAGTCCGAAATTGTGCAGCATTTTGTACATTGGCCGCATCAGGCAGCCACTTCGCATTGTGACCGGCCAGAACTTGAAGTGGCCAGACTTCGGGTTCTGGCCTTAACATATATAAAAGAATCCGGTGTACACATCATATATACAGTCACAATCAGATATGTTTATCTTACTTTAAAAATATGGGGACTGCTTTATTGAAGCAGGACAAGTAAGTATTTTTTGATTGGTTTATTTCATTTTTGTGGGCTATACACAGCTATTGCTGTATATATAATTTATGATGACTATTATCTGAGAAATAGAACATTTTATCATATTTTCTATTTTAATGACAGTTTAAATTCATTAGGCGTCTGAGTCGGTGCATTCTACTTCACGTATTGGAAAACCAACAGTATTAAAAAATGATAATACAAATAAAGCTTGACTTTTTATTAGGAAGTAAATATTTAAAACAATTAGTAATCAAGCATTTCAGCCGCATCAAAATCGTTGCCATAATAAAACCCCTTGTAAATTCCCTGAGGGTCTGGAAAAGTGTTTCACACACTTTTTACGGTGCAAGATGGGATTGGACGCCTCCTCCCTTTCCCAAGATAGCCATAAATCCATGACGCAAAAGAACGATATGCGGTTCTATGGAGTTTTCTGAAAAATAAAATTGTAGTTAATGAAGAGTACACTTCTTTATAGATTAGAAGAGAACTGTAAAGGTAGCCATACACTGGTCGATTTGCCATTAGATCGACCAACTGACAGATCCCTATCTGATCGATTCTGATCAGAGAGGGATCGAATGGCTGCCTTTACTGCAAACAGAGTGTGAATCGATTTCAGCCTGAAACAGATCACAATCTGTTGAGCTGCTCCTGCCACCTGTCTCCTCCCCCCCCCCCACCTATATATTACCTGAAGCTGGCTCCGGGTCCTCTTCTCCGCGCTGCACCGCATCCCAGCATCCCGCACCGCATCCCAACGTGCACTGTCCAGGATGTTCAAATACAGCACCCTCTATTTGAACTTCCTGGTCACTGGAGTGACACAGGAAGTTAAGCTAGCCATACACTGTACGCTGGGATGGAGCAGGAACAGAGTGGTGCAGCGTGGAGAAGATGCCCGGGAGCCAGCGTCAGGTTATGTATACCTGTATCAGATCGGCCGCCGCTAGCGACGCGCTCCCTACCCGTGGGCGATCGACGGTAATTTCCCGCACGGCGCGATTGATGGACCGATCCGATTTCGGGAGGAAATCGGGTCGGCGGGTGCGTTTAGCGCGAACGATTGGCAGCAGATTCGATCCCAGTGATCGAATCTGCTGTCGAACGGTGACAAATCGGGCCAGTGTATGGCCAGCTTAAGGATAGAGAGTAGTTACCTGTGATATACATCGGCAGGAGGATGAGTTGTATTGTTCGGATGAGTCCTAAAAAGAGCTTCTACAATAATTGGGTTTGTGCAAAGGTGACGAAAGTCTGAGATTTGTGTAATACATTGTAAGTCATCAGGTATGAAAGACTTGATGTCCTCGGCATCCTGGCAGCAGATGCTTTCTATTTCCGTTGGCATGGAAGTACAGTTTCCACATAAACACCAGTTGCTGTTCCCAATTCGGGATCAGTGAATAATGGCGCACAGCGCCTATGCATAAAAATGGCGCCGCATTAAAAAGATACGCTTATCGCTATTTATCGTTAGTACTGCATAATAATGGCGCACAGGGAAAAAAGAAGAAAAATGGCACACACTAACGTTATTTATCAATAGTGGCACACACTAACGTTATTTATCAATAGTGGCACACACTAACGTTATTTATCAATAGCGCCCTACACTAACGTTATTTATCAATAGCGCCCTACATAAGCCAAACAGCAGACGTTATTTAACTGCAAAACGGGGAATGGATTTAATGTAACACTGTCAAGGTTAGGCACCACCGGGGGGGTCTTAAGGTTAGGCACCACCGGGGGGGTCTTAAGGTTAGGCACCACCGGGGGGGTCTTAAGGTTAGGCACCACCGGGGGTGTCTTAAGGTTAGGCACCACGGGGGGGGGTCTTAAGGTTAGGCACCACCGGGGGGGGTCTTAAGGTTAGGCACCACCGGGGGGGGGGGTCTTAAGGTTAGGCACCACCGGGGGGGGTCTTAAGGTTAGGCACCACCGGGGGGGGGTCTTAAGGTTAGGCACCACCGGGGGGGGTCTTAAGGTTAGGCACCACCGGGGGGGGGTCTTAAGGTTAGGCACCACCGGGGGGGGTCTTAAGGTTAGGCACCACCGGGGGGGGTCTTAAGGTTAGGCACCACCGGGGGGGTCTTAAGGTTAGGCACCACCGGGGGGGGGTCTTAAGGTTAGGCACCACCGGGGGGGTCTTAGGGTTAGGCACCACCGGGGGGGGGTCTTAGGGATAGGCACCACCGGGGGGGTCTTAGGGTTAGGCACCACCGGGGGGGGTCTTAGGGTTAGGCACCACCGGGGGGGTCTTAGGGTTAGGCACCACCGGGGGGGTCTTAGGGTTAGGCACCACCGGGGGGGTCTTAGGGTTAGGCACCACCAGGGGGTCTTAGGGTTAGGCACCACCAGGGGGTGGTTAGGGTTAGGCACCACCAGGGGGTGGTTAGGGTTAGGCACCACCAGGGGATGGTTAGGGTTAGGCACCACCAGGGGGTGGTTAGGGTTAGGCACCACCAGGGGGTGGTTAGGGTTAGGCACCACCAGGGGGGTTTAGGGGTTAGGGATAGGTACAGAGAGGGTTCTGTGTGTTAACGGTAAATAACAATAAGGCTTTAACGTTAAATAGCGATAAGCGGCAAACGGATTAGCGGCAACACCGTGCACCATTCTTCGCAGGCGCCATTTTCAGATGGATGCTCCCAATTCTACCTGTAACTGGTGCATAGTCAGATGTTGACGCCTCTGACCCTTCATTGTCTGTCTGTAAGAGCCTTCTTGGATTGAATGGAAAGCTGCAATCTTCATCAAAACATGGGAAAGTAGCGTAGATCTCGTCCATAACCATTTGTGTCTAAATCAAGAAAACACAAACATTACACTCTATAAAAGTACTAAAATTGATATAGACTTTGCAAATGATAAAAATAGCAAAATAATTAAACGGGTATAAAAATACTGTTTGTGGCCAACAAGATCCTTCCATTCATTCAGGTTTCCGAAGCAATTGAATTACCTTTCTAAACCACTATACATTTTTTCAACCACAATTGTCATTTTCACTAAATTAGGATCTCTTCTGCTCCATGCTTGTGGTGCGTTTCTACTGTTTGGCGAAGGGTTAAGGGTGCTGCCACATGACATATTTTACTATTCAGTTATCGAATTGCATTTATTTCCCCATTGCAAGTACACTGGGCCATCACAAGGCCACCCTCATCAGTGGTGCGTGGTTTATTTCACTTTACAATTGCAGTGTCTGATGCAGTCAGTGTTGCTGTGTTTGTCAAGTCAATGGGAGTGCATGCAACTCGCATTGCAAACATAGTGTTATGCGATTTGTACTGCGATTTCACATTGAGAACATTTTACATCAACCTTTGCATGTCAGGAAACACAATAGTGCACACAGATCAAACATGAAACTCACTGTGAAACATGCACTTGCCAGGAGCTGCTATCACAATGTCATTCTATGTCATCATGACATCACTAACGCAGAGCTAGCGATAGGCCCACTGCACCTGATGGGGTGCTGGCAGGCAGAAGGATACTTTCCAAGCCTCCAGTAACATCTAGCAGCCAGCCTTGCTCTAACTCCTCGTGGTGTCTTTATCGGGTTCCAGCATCCAAGTACATAAGCTGGCCTGTCACCTGACCCAATGCGGGTCATGTGCGGCAGAAGATGGAAAGATGCTTGCAAGGAGATACTGTACATAAAGGCTGCTACTAGATGTCACTGTATGATCAGTGACTATTTCAAGGTGATTTTTTTTTCTTGGATGCTCAAGCAACTGGCATGCACATATATCTTTCATCAGGCTATCCCTGCTTATGTCAGATGCTCGGAACTCTACTGTATTATACAAAGTAAACTTACCCTTTGTGCTCTCTTCTCAGCAGTCATTTCTGAATCCACATATACCTGTCATCCTGCTGCTTGGAATTCATTCTGAAAAAAAGATTATGTAATAAAAAAAATTAAATAAAAAAAAAGTATATTGCTTGATAGAGATACATACATTCATGTGTATTTAAACATACTGTCACATGAGCCAGGACCAAATGGATTGGGAAACATTTAGGGGTCCCCAAAGTATACAGCATTCCTCTGATTCACTGGCCAACCCATGCGTTGGAGAAGCATGCATGGGTTGGAAAGAAATAGACTTCCACATTACAAACAGTGGCTCCGGGCTGTCTTGGACTTATGGCCCATACTCACGGGCTACAATTGTCACTGCAACCACGTGGCACGCGTGTTGCGGCATCAGGTCACCCATAAGCATGGCGTGCGCCCCCCCGAACCATCACTGTTGTTGCCAGGCAATTGGCGCGGTCAATCGCCTAGCGACAGTTGGCGCCGCAACTGTTGCTAGTCCGCGTGTGTATGCTGACTAGCGACAGAAACCTAATAGCCGGAGCACTGAGTTTCTGGCGGGGGGGGGGGGGGGGGGGACGGGACGTTGGCGACAGCTTCCGCCGCATCACTGATCCCTCTTCCGCGGTATGTATGCGGAGGGACCTGACGAACTGTCGCGCACACGCTCCCGTGTGCTAGCGACAATCTACAAAAGTAGCCCGTGAGTATGGCCCATTACTTGGCCCTGTGATGTCACAGGCCCTTGGAAGGTGCCAACATGGCTGGAGACATTTAACACCTTGAGAGGCAGTGTGTCTCTAAAGACTATAGGTCCAGGAAGATTATCACCTGATTTAATTATTTCTGTGGGGAGCCGTTGTAATGTGTACAGTAGTGTATTCCAGGTGCTGGACCTTATTGTGTACAGATAGATAAGATAAACTGTTTAAAAGATAAACTGTTTAAAACTTTGTATAGTGAGTACCACATGGTTGGGATGGAAAATCCTTCCCAAAGGTGGGGGCTCTGCTGTGGTGTATAAATTGTCTTGTTTGACTGAATAAAGGGAGTAAAGCTGGCCATACACTGGCCCGATTTGCCGCCTTTTCGACAGAAGATTCGATCACTGGGATCAAATCTGCTGCCAATTGTTCGCGCTACACACCGAATTTTGATCCATTTCATCCGATCCTGTCGATCGCTCCGTGCGGAAAATTAGCATCGATCGCCCGTGGGTAGGGAGCGCATCTCTAGCGGCATTCGAGTACCCGACAACAGACGCAATAGAGCCGCATACATTACCTGCTCCGCCGGCACGACTACCCCCGGTCACCGCTGCTCCGTGTCCACGCTGGTCTCCGGCATGCTTCAGTTCCTCCTGCCCAGCAGGAAGTTTAAACAGTAGAGGGCACTCTACTGTTTACACTTCCTGCCGGGCAGGAAGAAGCAAAGCATGCCGGGGCCGGAGACCAGAGCGAAGACGGAGCAGCGGTGACCTGGGGACTGGAGTCGCGCCGGCGGAGCAGGTAATGTATGCGGGCATGCGAGCGGGGGGGGGGGGGGGGAGCGGCGGCAGCACCACCACCACAGATTGTGAACGGTTTCAGGCTGAAATCGGTTCACAATCTGTTTGCAGTAAAGGCAGACATACGATCGCTCTCTGATCAGATTCGATCAGAGAGGGATCTATCTGTTGGTCGAATCTGATGGCAAATCGACCAGTGTATGGCTACCTTTACTGTTTGGAATCACAGAAGTTCAGAGTGCTGTCTCTTGCTTCTGTGCGGGCTTGCTTAAAGTGAACCTAAAGCCTGGAAAAAAAAAATTGAGATTAACTCACCTGGGGCTTCCCTCAGCCCCCTGCAGCCGATCGGTGCCCTCGCAGCCCCGCTCTGACGCTCCAGGACCCGAACACTTCCGGTGTCGCCGTCACCGGCCGACAGGCATAGGACCGCGAGTGATTTTTTCGCGTTCCCAGCCTGTATATCACCCCCTATACTGCTATTGCGGCCAGGAGGGAACGCGAACAATCACTCGCGTTCCCATGCCTGTCGGCCTGTGACGGCCACACCGGAAGTGTTCGCCGGCGGGTCCTGGAGTGTCAGAGCGGGGCTGCAAGGGCACCGATCGGCTGCAGGGGGCTGAGGGAAGCCCCAGGTGAGTTAATCTCTTTTTTCCAGGCTTTAGGTTCACTTTAATGACATTGGTTCTGCCCAATGCATAGGTTTATCCCAGTACCGTCCTGCAGCTGAGTTAGTTCCTGAGGTTCTGGTAGCGTTGACTTGACGGAGTGGCCCGGGTCGGGGTCTAGCCAGCGGTTCCATCACACATACCTCTTCCAGGATGGAACATTCATCAGAACTTTCTTCCACTTCTGTGTGGATACTACTCATGTGTAAAATCTTCAGACTCACTGGAAGTGTATGACTCATCCAGATTTACTAGATCTTCAAGAGTTTCTGGTTCACATTCAGTACTGAAACTTGACATTTTGAACCTATTGGATGATAATCTTACACGATTATAGATTTTTTTTTTTTTTTAATTATTTTTCAAAAACCAGTAATTATATGCCCCGAACTACAAAGATAAGTAACATATATGGCATGTTAGTAAAATGTGTTTCTCAAACACCTGCTTGATAGTCAAACACAGTACACTATTTTCCACTCACCAGTTGGGCTGATTTGACACTGGGCTATTTTTTTATTCAGAGAACAGGGTTACAGTGCAGGTAGAAAAGGCATACTGAGTGCGTTGTGCAAACCAATACATGCCAATGCAAAGGATACATGTCAATGCATACTATGCCACCATGGGCAGCACGGTGGCATAGTGGTTAGCGCTCTTGCCTAGCAGCGCTGGGTCCCTGGTTCAAATCCCAGCCAGGTAAACATCTGCAAGGAGTTTGTATGTTCTCCCCGTGTCTGTGTGGGTTTCCTCCGGGCACTCTGGTTTCCTCCAACACCCCCAAAACATACAGAGAAGTTATTTGGCTTCCCCCTAAATTTGGCCTAGACTACAATACATATATACTACACGATCGATGCATAGACATAGGAATATGGTAGGGATTAGATTGTGAGCTTCTCTGAGGGACAGTTAGTGACAAGACTATATACTCTGTACAGCGCTGTGGAAGATGTCAGCACTATATAAATACTAAATAATAATAATGCTACTGTAAAGGCTTCTGAAGGCAGTGGATGCACCTGCACAGCCCACGTGCTTGGTACTAGCGCTTGACAGGCACCCCCTCTCTGCCCCCAGAGTCTCACATCTGAGCGTGGCCGCAGCCAGGCTCAAGTGTAACAAGTTGTGGTCCTCTGCTGCCAGGTTACTTCACCACTTGACACGCATGGTGCTACAACCGTTGCCATATGGCTGTATTTACATTGAAAGGCAGAGACTAGCAGAGACAGAACTCGACTACAGGTTATCAACCTGTTCTAGTCATATGGTGGAGGGCTGGTGGCACCAACAGATGATCACAGTAGGAAAATGTGGATGGAGTGTGGATGGAGTGAACTGTAATGTAACTCTGAGGCAGTGGGCCAGAGTTTCCTCCCGAAACCCAGATAGACAATGTGACCCTAAAGGTAATTAGGCAATGTTCCCCTGACACATGAGTAAAAGCAGTGTTCCCACAATGATGTGGTGAAATGGGAGATTTGCATCATGGATGACAGTCCATGACATGAGTCATGACATGACATGACTATTTAGTAATATTAATATTTAATTTTGTAAAGTGCTGCAGAAGATGCAAGTGCTACATAAATACATAATAATGATATGGTGGGACATTACACTTTGACTATGGCCGGGATTGGATTGTAAGCTCCACCAAGAACATGACTACATTCTCTGTCAAGTGCTGCCTTAGATGCCAGTGCTATATAAATACATAATAATATCGTAGGACATTAGACTATGACTATGGTGGGATTAGATTGTGCATGTAATCTGCAGAAGCTGCTGATGCTACAGTATTAGCATACCATTTAATAATCATGAGCCCACAACATGCCAAATGCTGCAACAATAACCCCAAAGTAGAAAATGCAGTCTCTATGACCATCAAATAACTGCAGCAACCGTTACCTCTGACACAGGAACTGCAATAACCGTTACCTCTGTCACATGAAATGCATTAGAAAACGATTACTCCGACTCCGCAAACGGTAAATGAGGCAAACATTACCTCATGCGGCCACAGAGTCTCACGGCTGGGACACCCAGCGGCCAAAAGTGAGACATAACCTGGGACACATTGCAGCCTGGGACAGGGGACCCTGAACCTGGGACATGTCCCAGGTAAAATGGGACGTCTGGTCAGTGTATCTATCCCCACCTGCCTTCACCCGTCACCCTCGGCTAGGCTGGCACCCGGTGCACCAGGTGCCAGCCTAGGTGAGGGTGACGGGTGAAGGCAGGTGGGGAGAGACAGCGGGAGACGGCAGCTATGCGTCCCAAAGAACGCATTCTCTGCTATGTGGGGGCGGCAGAGATCTTCAATCAACTTAATTGAAGATCGCAAGATAAGAGGATACTGTATTTGTGGGATCATTTACCGAGAATATTGGTGTGGGAATTTTTTTTTTAAAGCTACAGGTAAGTATTTCTGGTTAATTAAGAACATTAAAGGATTTTTTTCGTGGTTGCGTTTTTATTTCATTTAACCCTTTGTGGAAATGGGTAAGGGGTACTTTGTAACCCTATACTCATTTCTGCTGGAAGGGGGTGGGCATCTGGGCTGGGGTCCCCTTCTTAAAGGGGACTCCCAGATGCCACCCCCCCTCTCCCCCCAGGGAGTCGTCACCCCCACCTAAAGATGCTAATCCTAAATTCAAAACTTGCAAAACTTTTTCTGCTGTAATGGTTTGGAGTTATCACATACTTTAGGAGCACTGGCCCTAGTGCCAAACAGTGCCAAAGAGTTGAATGCTGGGAGTTCTTTTCATCTATAATATATTCCTCCTCTTCCATTTATTTCCCTGCCTAGCTTTCTTATCTTATCACTTGTGTTTACAAGCAAGGCTGAGGTGAATCAGCGATTGGAGGATGAGACAGTGTAGTTCCTAGTATACACCTCAGTGGGAGTGTCTGAAGACTCTGGGAGGAGGGCAGCTAATGAATACACAATGAGCAAGAGAAGGGAGGGGGGAAAACAAAAGTCGGGGAGGATATGATGTCAGCATTAGCTTGGCAAGATGGCCACTGCCTTGAATAGAATTTTCTGCTTTTCCTTTATACAATTCACAGGAATCAGTACGTGGATAGCACAATACATCTGTTATGCAAGTAGAAGTAGTATTTATCTACATATATACGTGTTTTTTATTTCTAGGTTAGCATGGGTGTCGCTTGTTCTTAAGAAGCAGTGTATTGGAACACAAACTGTGGAAGAAGACCAACATACCTGCAGATACATCTGTTCCTGGATTTACACAGATAAATTCAAGGTAAGACTAATCCTGGTTACGAAACATACTTTCATTTATAAAACTTTTTTTTTTTTTATACAATCCAGATAATAGTATTACTCTGCAGTGACATAATGACTTTTTTTTTTTTTGTTCTGCTTATTTTTAATTTTTGTAATGGTGGCAGCAGGTCTTTTCAGAACCGGTCCATCTCAGCAGAGCTAGGAGTGAATTGTAACTGTTGTTGCATCCAGTTATGTGATGTGTTCTGTATAGAGGTGCCCATGCAAGTATAGATTGCCACCCAATATGATTTATTATAATGGTATGGACCATCAATCTACGTTCGACTACAATCGATGTGCCGGAGATGTTAGGTCAAAAGATAGTGGGCACCTGAGCCTGAAAATGGAGGCTATTCATTAGGGGATCTTGCAGTGCTACTTTATCAGGCACCTCCTGAATTTACTGGTGTGCCTTTACATTGTCATCTATAGCATCACCAACACTTCTCTGGCTATAAATACCAGAGGTGTGCGGGAGAGAGCATATGGGGAATGGTAGAATTGAATAATCATGCTGCTGCTGCAGTGGATGTGCGGATCTACAGTGGTGCTCACCGCCAGGTCGTGATCACGCTTACGCATGGATTCACGACCATTTTGACGCATTCCGCCTCGGACACGAAAATCCGTGAATAGATTTTCAACCACGAAAATCTGCTTCGGCTACGCGTGAATGCGGACAGAAATCCGCATTCACGCTCGTGAAACCCGGCGCTGAAGTCGTGGTTTGCGGAAATGCGTCAAACTATGCGGAAGTGACACATTGCAGGCCAATCAGAGTGCCCCAGCCAGGCCCTAACAACCAATCACAGGAGGGGAGCTATCAGAGGCGTAGCTAGGGTTTTCAGCGCCCGGGGACAAAGACTATTAATGCGCCCCCTAAGGTGAAGGGTCGTGACCAAATGTGGGCGTGGTTATGGGTGCTCCACATTTGGTCACGCCCCTTCAAATGTACATGGAGGTTAGCAGGCTCACGCTCACCCACCCTCCCTCAGTATGTACCTTCCAGCATGTTCCAAGACAAATGCAGCAATCATGAGCCCCCCTCCATCAAGACAAATTCCGCACTCATGAGCAAACATGAGGCCCCCAACATGACCAACTCAGCAATCATGAGGCCCCCAACAAGACAAATTTAGCAATCCTGAGGCCCCCAACAAGACAAATTCAGCAATCATGAGGCCCCTAACAAGACAAATTCAGCAATCATGAGGCCCCTAACAAGACAAATTCAGCGATCTTGAGTCCCCCAACAAATTATGAGGCCCCCAACAAGACAAATTCAGTAACCATGAAGCCCCCAACAAGACAAATTCAGCAGTCATGAGGCACATAAATAGACAGCATTTCACATAAATAGGCAGAATGCCCCCTTAATATGGTAGACACCACTCACCTGGCAGCAGTTCCCCAAAATACACTCAATCTGACAGCAGTGCTTCCCCAAAAATAGGTAGCCCCAGGTCTATAGGTGTCCCCAGAATAGGTGGCCAGCAGTATAGATGTCCCCAGAACAGGTAGCCAGGGGTAGAGATGTCCACAGAACAGGTAGCCAGGGGTATATGTGCCCAGTATATGTAGGCAGGGGTATGTGTCCCCAGTATATGTAGCCAGAGGTATATGTGCCCAGTATATGTAGCCAGGGGTATATATGCCCAGTATATGTAGCCAGGGGTATATGTACCCAGTATATGTAGTTAGGGGTATATGTGCCCAGTATATGTAGGCAGGGGTATAAGTGCCCAGAGTAGGTAGCCAGGGGTATATGTGCCCAGAGTAGGTAGCCAGGGGTATATGCCCAGTATATGTAGTTAGGAGTATATGTGCCCAGTATATGTAGGCAGGGGTATATGTGCCCAGAGTAGGTAGCCAGGGGTATATGTGCCCTGAGTAGGTAGCCAGGGGTATATGTGCCCAGAGTAGGTAGCCAGGGGTATATGCCCAGTATATGTAGGCAGGGGTATATGTGCCCTGAGTAGGTAGCCAGGGGTATATGCCCAGTATATGTAGTTAGGGGTATATGTGCCCAATATATGTAGGCAGGGGTATGTGTGCCCAGAGTAGGTAGCCAGGGGTATATGTGCCCAGAGTAGGTAGCCAGGGGTATATGCCCAGTATATGTAGTTAGGGGTATATGTGCCCAATATATGTAGGCAGGGGTATATGTCCCCAGAGTAGGTAGCCAGGGGTATATGTGCCCAGAGTAGGTAGCCAGGGGTATATGCCCAGTATATGTAGGCAGGGGTATATGTGCCCAGAGTAGGTAGCCAGGGGTATATGTGCCCAGAGTAGGTAGCCAGGGGTATATGTGCCCAGAGTAGGTAGCCAGGGGTATATGTGCCCAATATATGTAGGCAGGGGTATATGTGCCCAGAGTAGGTAGCCAGGGGTATATGTGCCCAGAGTAGGTAGCCAGGGGTATATGTGCCCTGAGTAGGTAGCCAGGGGTATATGTGCCCAGAGTAGGTAGCCAGGGGTATATGCCCAGTATATGTAGGCAGGGGTATATGTGCCCTGAGTAGGTAGCCAGGGGTATATGTGCCCAGAGTAGGTAGCCAGGGGTATATGCCCAGTATATGTAGGCAGGGGTATATGTGCCCAGAGTAGGTAGCCAGGGGTATATGTGCCCAGAGTAGGTAGCCAGGGGTATATGTGCCCAGAGTAGGTAGCCAGGGGTATATGCCCAGTATATGTAGTTAGGGGTATATGTGCCCAATATATGTAGGCAGGGGTATATGTGCCCAGAGTAGGTAGCCAGGGGTATATGTGCCCAGAGTAGGTAGCCAGGGGTATATGCCCAGTATATGTAGTTAGGGGTATATGTGCCCAATATATGTAGGCAGGGGTATATGTGCCCAGAGTAGGTAGCCAGGGGTATATGTGCCCAGAGTAGGTAGCCAGGGGTATATGCCCAGTATATGTAGGCAGGGGTATATGTGCCCAGAGTAGGTAGCCAGGGGTATACGTGCCCAGAGTAGGTAGCCAGGGGTATATGTGCCCAGAGTAGGTAGCCAGGGGTATATGTGCCCAATATATGTAGGCAGGGGTATATGTGCCCAGAGTAGGTAGCCAGGGGTATATGTGCCCAGAGTAGGTAGCCAGGGGTATATGTGCCCTGAGTAGGTAGACAGGGGTATATGTGCCCTGAGTAGGTAGCCAGGGGTATATGTGCCCAGAGTAGGTAGCCAGGGGTATATGCCCAGTATATGTAGTTAGGGGTATATGTGCCCAATATATGTAGGCAGGGGTATATGTGCCCAGAGTAAGTAGCCAGGGGTATATGTGCCCAGAGTAGGTAGCCAGGGGTATATGTGCCCAGAGTAGGTAGCCAGGGGTATATGCCCAGTATATGTAGTTAGGGGTATATGTGCCCAATATATGTAGGTAGGGGTATATGTGCCCAGAGTAGGTAGCCAGGGGTATATGTGCCCAGAGTAGGTAGCCAGGGGTATATGCCAAGTATATGTAGTTAGGGGTATATGTGCCCAATATATGTAGGCAGGGGTATATGTGCCCAGAGTAGGTAGCCAGGGGTATATGTGCCCAGAGTAGGTAGCCAGGGGTATATGCCCAGTATATGTAGGCAGGGGTATATGTGCCCAGAGTAGGTAGCCAGGGGTATATGTGCCCAGAGTAGGTAGCCAGGGGTATATGTGCCCAGAGTAGGTAGCCAGGGGTATATGTGCCCAATATATGTAGGCAGGGGTATATGTGCCCAGAGTAGGTAGCCAGGGGTATATGTGCCCAGAGTAGGTAGCCAGGGGTATATGTGCCCTGAGTAGGTAGCCAGGGGTATATGTGCCCTGAGTAGGTAGCCAGGGGTATATGTGCCCAGAGTAGGTAGCCAGGGGTATATGCCCAGTATATGTAGTTAGGGGTATATGTGCCCAATATATGTAGGCAGGGGTATATGTGCCCAGAGTAGGTAGCCAGGGGTATATGTGCCCAGAGTAGGTAGCCAGGGGTATATGCCCAGTATATGTAGGCAGGGGTATATGTGCCCAGAGTAGGTAGCCAGGGGTATATGTGCCCAGAGTAGGTAGCCAGGGGTATATGTGCCCAGAGTAGGTAGCCAGGGGTATATGTGCCCAATATATGTAGGCAGGGGTATATGTGCCCAGAGTAGGTAGCCAGGGGTATATGTGCCCAGAGTAGGTAGCCAGGGGTATATGTGCCCTGAGTAGGTAGCCAGGGGTATATGTGCCCAGAGTAGGTAGCCAGGGGTATATGCCCAGTATATGTAGGCAGGGGTATATGTGCCCTGAGTAGGTAGCCAGGGGTATATGCCCAGTATATGTAGTTAGGGGTATATGTGCCCAATATATGTAGGCAGGGGTATGTGTGCCCAGAGTAGGTAGCCAGGGGTATATGTGCCCAGAGTAGGTAGCCAGGGGTATATGCCCAGTATATGTAGTTAGGGGTATATGTGCCCAATATATGTAGGCAGGGGTATATGTGCCCAGAGTAGGTAGCCAGGGGTATATGTGCCCAGAGTAGGTAGCCAGGGGTATATGCCCAGTATATGTAGGCAGGGGTATATGTGCCCAGAGTAGGTAGCCAGGGGTATATGTGCCCAGAGTAGGTAGCCAGGGGTATATGTGCCCAGAGTAGGTAGCCAGGGGTATATGTGCCCAGAGTAGGTAGCCAGGGGTATATGTGCCCAGAGTAGGTAGCCAGGGGTATATGTGCCCAGAGTAGGTAGCCAGGGGTATATGTGCCCAGAGTAGGTAGCCAGGGGTATATGTGCCCAGAGTAGGTAGCCAGGGGTATATGTGCCCAGAGTAGGTAGCCAGGGGTATATGTGCCCAGAGTAGGTAGCCAGGGGTATATGTGCCCAGAGTAGGTAGCCAGGGGTATATGTGCCCAGAGTAGGTAGCCAGGGGTATATGTGCCCAATATATGTAGGCAGGGGTATATGTGCCCAGAGTAGGTAGCCAGGGGTATATGTGCCCAGAGTAGGTAGCCAGGGGTATATGTTCCCTGAGTAGGTAGCCAGGGGTATATGTGCCCTGAGTAGGTAGCCAGGGGTATATGTGCCCAGAGTAGGTAGCCAGGGGTATATGCCCAGTATATGTAGTTAGGGGTATATGTGCCCAATATATGTAGGCAGGGGTATATGTGCCCAGAGTAGGTAGCCAGGGGTATATGTGCCCAGAGTAGGTAGCCAGGGGTATATGCCCAGTATATGTAGGCAGGGGTATATGTGCCCAGAGTAGGTAGCCAGGGGTATATGTGCCCAGAGTAGGTAGCCAGGGGTATATGTGCCCAGAGTAGGTAGCCAGGGGTATATGTGCCCAATATATGTAGGCAGGGGTATATGTGCCCAGAGTAGGTAGCCAGGGGTATATGTGCCCAGAGTAGGTAGCCAGGGGTATATGTGCCCTGAGTAGGTAGCCAGGGGTATATGTGCCCAGAGTAGGTAGCCAGGGGTATATGCCCAGTATATGTAGGCAGGGGTATATGTGCCCTGAGTAGGTAGCCAGGGGTATATGCCCAGTATATGTAGTTAGGGGTATATGTGCCCAATATATGTAGGCAGGGGTATGTGTGCCCAGAGTAGGTAGCCAGGGGTATATGTGCCCAGAGTAGGTAGCCAGGGGTATATGCCCAGTATATGTAGTTAGGGGTATATGTGCCCAATATATGTAGGCAGGGGTATATGTGCCCAGAGTAGGTAGCCAGGGGTATATGTGCCCAGAGTAGGTAGCCAGGGGTATATGCCCAGTATATGTAGGCAGGGGTATATGTGCCCAGAGTAGGTAGCCAGGGGTATATGTGCCCAGAGTAGGTAGCCAGGGGTATATGTGCCCAGAGTAGGTAGCCAGGGGTATATGTGCCCAATATATGTAGGCAGGGGTATATGTGCCCAGAGTAGGTAGCCAGGGGTATATGTGCCCAGAGTAGGTAGCCAGGGGTATATGTGCCCTGAGTAGGTAGCCAGGGGTATATGTGCCCAGAGTAGGTAGCCAGGGGTATATGCCCAGTATATGTAGGCAGGGGTATATGTGCCCTGAGTAGGTAGCCAGGGGTATATGTGCCCAGAGTAGGTAGCCAGGGGTATATGCCCAGTATATGTAGGCAGGGGTATATGTGCCCAGAGTAGGTAGCCAGGGGTATATGTGCCCAGAGTAGGTAGCCAGGGGTATATGTGCCCAGAGTAGGTAGCCAGGGGTATATGCCCAGTATATGTAGTTAGGGGTATATGTGCCCAATATATGTAGGCAGGGGTATATGTGCCCAGAGTAGGTAGCCAGGGGTATATGTGCCCAGAGTAGGTAGCCAGGGGTATATGCCCAGTATATGTAGTTAGGGGTATATGTGCCCAATATATGTAGGCAGGGGTATATGTGCCCAGAGTAGGTAGCCAGGGGTATATGTGCCCAGAGTAGGTAGCCAGGGGTATATGCCCAGTATATGTAGGCAGGGGTATATGTGCCCAGAGTAGGTAGCCAGGGGTATACGTGCCCAGAGTAGGTAGCCAGGGGTATATGTGCCCAGAGTAGGTAGCCAGGGGTATATGTGCCCAATATATGTAGGCAGGGGTATATGTGCCCAGAGTAGGTAGCCAGGGGTATATGTGCCCAGAGTAGGTAGCCAGGGGTATATGTGCCCTGAGTAGGTAGACAGGGGTATATGTGCCCTGAGTAGGTAGCCAGGGGTATATGTGCCCAGAGTAGGTAGCCAGGGGTATATGCCCAGTATATGTAGTTAGGGGTATATGTGCCCAATATATGTAGGCAGGGGTATATGTGCCCAGAGTAAGTAGCCAGGGGTATATGTGCCCAGAGTAGGTAGCCAGGGGTATATGTGCCCAGAGTAGGTAGCCAGGGGTATATGCCCAGTATATGTAGTTAGGGGTATATGTGCCCAATATATGTAGGTAGGGGTATATGTGCCCAGAGTAGGTAGCCAGGGGTATATGTGCCCAGAGTAGGTAGCCAGGGGTATATGCCCAGTATATGTAGTTAGGGGTATATGTGCCCAATATATGTAGGCAGGGGTATATGTGCCCAGAGTAGGTAGCCAGGGGTATATGTGCCCAGAGTAGGTAGCCAGGGGTATATGCCCAGTATATGTAGGCAGGGGTATATGTGCCCAGAGTAGGTAGCCAGGGGTATATGTGCCCAGAGTAGGTAGCCAGGGGTATATGTGCCCAGAGTAGGTAGCCAGGGGTATATGTGCCCAATATATGTAGGCAGGGGTATATGTGCCCAGAGTAGGTAGCCAGGGGTATATGTGCCCAGAGTAGGTAGCCAGGGGTATATGTGCCCTGAGTAGGTAGCCAGGGGTATATGTGCCCTGAGTAGGTAGCCAGGGGTATATGTGCCCAGAGTAGGTAGCCAGGGGTATATGCCCAGTATATGTAGTTATGGGTATATGTGCCCAATATATGTAGGCAGGGGTATATGTGCCCAGAGTAGGTAGCCAGGGGTATATGTGCCCAGAGTAGGTAGCCAGGGGTATATGCCCAGTATATGTAGGCAGGGGTATATGTGCCCAGAGTAGGTAGCCAGGGGTATATGTGCCCAGAGTAGGTAGCCAGGGGTATATGTGCCCAGAGTAGGTAGCCAGGGGTATATGTGCCCAATATATGTAGGCAGGGGTATATGTGCCCAGAGTAGGTAGCCAGGGGTATATGTGCCCAGAGTAGGTAGCCAGGGGTATATGTGCCCTGAGTAGGTAGCCAGGGGTATATGTGCCCAGAGTAGGTAGCCAGGGGTATATGCCCAGTATATGTAGGCAGGGGTATATGTGCCCTGAGTAGGTAGCCAGGGGTATATGTGCCCAGAGTAGGTAGCCAGGGGTATATGCCCAGTATATGTAGGCAGGGGTATATGTGCCCAGAGTAGGTAGCCAGGGGTATATGTGCCCAGAGTAGGTAGCCAGGGGTATATGCCCAGTATATGTAGGCAGGGGTATATGTGCCCAGAGTAGGTAGCCAGGGGTATATGTGCCCAGAGTAGGTAGCCAGGGGTATATGTGCCCAGAGTAGGTAGCCAGGGGTATATGCCCAGTATATGTAGTTAGGGGTATATGTGCCCAATATATGTAGGCAGGGGTATATGTGCCCAGAGTAGGTAGCCAGGGGTATATGTGCCCAGAGTAGGTAGCCAGGGGTATATGCCCAGTATATGTAGTTAGGGGTATATGTGCCCAATATATGTAGGCAGGGGTATATGTGCCCAGAGTAGGTAGCCAGGGGTATATGTGCCCAGAGTAGGTAGCCAGGGGTATATGCCCAGTATATGTAGGCAGGGGTATATGTGCCCAGAGTAGGTAGCCAGGGGTATACGTGCCCAGAGTAGGTAGCCAGGGGTATATGTGCCCAGAGTAGGTAGCCAGGGGTATATGTGCCCAATATATGTAGGCAGGGGTATATGTGCCCAGAGTAGGTAGCCAGGGGTATATGTGCCCAGAGTAGGTAGCCAGGGGTATTTGTGCCCTGAGTAGGTAGCCAGGGGTATATGTGCCCTGAGTAGGTAGCCAGGGGTATATGTGCCCAGAGTAGGTAGCCAGGGGTATATGCCCAGTATATGTAGTTAGGGGTATATGTGCCCAATATATGTAGGCAGGGGTATATGTGCCCAGAGTAAGTAGCCAGGGGTATATGTGCCCAGAGTAGGTAGCCAGGGGTATATGCCCAGTATATGTAGTTAGGGGTATATGTGCCCAATATATGTAGGCAGGGGTATATGTGCCCAGAGTAGGTAGCCAGGGGTATATGTGCCCAGAGTAGGTAGCCAGGGGTATATGTGCCCAGAGTAGGTAGCCAGGGGTATATGCCCAGTATATGTAGTTAGGGGTATATGTGCCCAATATATGTAGGTAGGGGTATATGTGCCCAGAGTAGGTAGCCAGGGGTATATGTGCCCAGAGTAGGTAGCCAGGGGTATATGCTCAGTATATGTAGTTAGGGGTATATGTGCCCAATATATGTAGGCAGGGGTATATGTGCCCAGAGTAGGTAGCCAGGGGTATATGCCCAGTATATGTAGGCAGGGGTATATGTGCCCAGAGTAGGTAGCCAGGGGTATATGTGCCCAGAGTAGGTAGCCAGGGGTATATGTGCCCAGAGTAGGTAGCCAGGGGTATATGTGCCCAGAGTAGGTAGCCAGGGGTATATGTGCCCAATATATGTAGGCAGGGGTATATGTGCCCAGAGTAGGTAGCCAGGGGTATATGTGCCCAGAGTAGGTAGCCAGGGGTATATGTGCCCTGAGTAGGTAGCCAGGGGTATATGTGCCCTGAGTAGGTAGCCAGGGGTATATGTGCCCAGAGTAGGTAGCCAGGGGTATATGCCCAGTATATGTAGTTAGGGGTATATGTGCCCAATATATGTAGGCAGGGGTATATGTGCCCAGAGTAGGTAGCCAGGGGTATATGTGCCCAGAGTAGGTAGCCAGGGGTATATGCCCAGTATATGTAGGCAGGGGTATATGTGCCCAGAGTAGGTAGCCAGGGGTATATGTGCCCAGAGTAGGTAGCCAGGGGTATATGTGCCCAGAGTAGGTAGCCAGGGGTATATGTGCCCAATATATGTAGGCAGGGGTATATGTGCCCAGAGTAGGTAGCCAGGGGTATATGTGCCCAGAGTAGGTAGCCAGGGGTATATGTGCCCTGAGTAGGTAGCCAGGGGTATATGTGCCCAGAGTAGGTAGCCAGGGGTATATGCCCAGTATATGTAGGCAGGGGTATATGTGCCCTGAGTAGGTAGCCAGGGGTATATGTGCCCAGAGTAGGTAGCCAGGGGTATATGCCCAGTATATGTAGGCAGGGGTATATGTGCCCAGAGTAGGTAGCCAGGGGTATATGTGCCCAGAGTAGGTAGCCAGGGGTATATGCCCAGTATATGTAGGCAGGGGTATATGTGCCCAGAGTAGGTAGCCAGGGGTATATGTGCCCAGAGTAGGTAGCCAGGGGTATATGTGCCCAGAGTAGGTAGCCAGGGGTATATGCCCAGTATATGTAGTTAGGGGTATATGTGCCCAATATATGTAGGCAGGGGTATATGTGCCCAGAGTAGGTAGCCAGGGGTATATGTGCCCAGAGTAGGTAGCCAGGGGTATATGCCCAGTATATGTAGTTAGGGGTATATGTGCCCAATATATGTAGGCAGGGGTATATGTGCCCAGAGTAGGTAGCCAGGGGTATATGTGCCCAGAGTAGGTAGTCAGGGGTATATGCCCAGTATATGTAGGCAGGGGTATATGTGCCCAGAGTAGGTAGCCAGGGGTATACGTTCCCAGAGTAGGTAGCCAGGGGTATATGTGCCCAGAGTAGGTAGCCAGGGGTATATGTGCCCAATATATGTAGGCAGGGGTATATGTGCCCAGAGTAGGTAGCCAGGGGTATATGTGCCCAGAGTAGGTAGCCAGGGGTATTTGTGCCCTGAGTAGGTAGCCAGGGGTATATGTGCCCTGAGTAGGTAGCCAGGGGTATATGTGCCCAGAGTAGGTAGCCAGGGGTATATGCCCAGTATATGTAGTTAGGGGTATATGTGCCCAATATATGTAGGCAGGGGTATATGTGCCCAGAGTAAGTAGCCAGGGGTATATGTGCCCAGAGTAGGTAGCCAGGGGTATATGTGCCCAGAGTAGGTAGCCAGGGGTATATGCCCAGTATATGTAGTTAGGGGTATATGTGCCCAATATATGTAGGCAGGGGTATATGTGCCCATAGTAGGTAGCCAGGGGTATATGTGCCCAGAGTAGGTAGCCAGGGGTATATGTGCCCAGAGTAGGTAGCCAGGGGTATATGCCCAGTATATGTAGGCAGGGGTATATGTGCCCAGAGTAGGTAGCCAGGGGTATACGTGCCCAGAGTAGGTAGCCAGGGGTATATGTGCCCAGAGTAGGTAGCCAGGGGTATATGTGCCCAATATATGTAGGCAGGGGTATATGTGCCCAGAGTAGGTAGCCAGGGGTATATGTGCCCAGAGTAGGTAGCCAGGGGTATTTGTGCCCTGAGTAGGTAGCCAGGGGTATATGTGCCCTGAGTAGGTAGCCAGGGGTATATGTGCCCAGAGTAGGTAGCCAGGGGTATATGCCCAGTATATGTAGTTAGGGGTATATGTGCCCAATATATGTAGGCAGGGGTATATGTGCCCAGAGTAAGTAGCCAGGGGTATATGTGCCCAGAGTAGGTAGCCAGGGGTATATGTGCCCAGAGTAGGTAGCCAGGGGTATATGCCCAGTATATGTAGTTAGGGGTATATGTGCCCAATATATGTAGGCAGGGGTATATGTGCCCAGAGTAGGTAGCCAGGGGTATATGTGCCCAGAGTAGGTAGCCAGGGGTATATGTGCCCAGAGTAGGTAGCCAGGGGTATATGCCCAGTATATGTAGTTAGGGGTATATGTGCCCAATATATGTAGGTAGGGGTATATGTGCCCAGAGTAGGTAGCCAGGGGTATATGTGCCCAGAGTAGGTAGCCAGGGGTATATGCCCAGTATATGTAGTTAGGGGTATATGTGCCCAATATATGTAGGCAGGGGTATATGTGCCCAGAGTAGGTAGCCAGGGGTATATGTGCCCAGAGTAGGTAGCCAGGGGTATATGCCCAGTATATGTAGGCAGGGGTATATGTGCCCAGAGTAGGTAGCCAGGGGTATATGTGCCCAGAGTAGGTAGCCAGGGGTATATGTGCCCAGAGTAGGTAGCCAGGGGTATATGTGCCCAATATATGTAGGCAGGGGTATATGTGCCCAGAGTAGGTAGCCAGGGGTATATGTGCCCAGAGTAGGTAGCCAGGGGTATATGTGCCCTGAGTAGGTAGCCAGGGGTATATGTGCCCTGAGTAGGTAGCCAGGGGTATATGTGCCCAGAGTAGGTAGCCAGGGGTATATGCCCAGTATATGTAGTTAGGGGTATATGTGCCCAATATATGTAGGCAGGGGTATATGTGCCCAGAGTAGGTAGCCAGGGGTATATGTGCCCAGAGTAGGTAGCCAGGGGTATATGCCCAGTATATGTAGGCAGGGGTATATGTGCCCAGAGTAGGTAGCCAGGGGTATATGTGCCCAGAGTAGGTAGCCAGGGGTATATGTGCCCAGAGTAGGTAGCCAGGGGTATATGTGCCCAATATATGTAGGCAGGGGTATATGTGCCCAGAGTAGGTAGCCAGGGGTATATGTGCCCAGAGTAGGTAGCCAGGGGTATATGTGCCCTGAGTAGGTAGCCAGGGGTATATGTGCCCAGAGTAGGTAGCCAGGGGTATATGCCCAGTATATGTAGGCAGGGGTATATGTGCCCTGAGTAGGTAGCCAGGGGTATATGTGCCCAGAGTAGGTAGCCAGGGGTATATGCCCAGTATATGTAGGCAGGGGTATATGTGCCCAGAGTAGGTAGCCAGGGGTATATGTGCCCAGAGTAGGTAGCCAGGGGTATATGCCCAGTATATGTAGGCAGGGGTATATGTGCCCAGAGTAGGTAGCCAGGGGTATATGTGCCCAGAGTAGGTAGCCAGGGGTATATGTGCCCAGAGTAGGTAGCCAGGGGTATATGCCCAGTATATGTAGTTAGGGGTATATGTGCTCAATATATGTAGGCAGGGGTATATGTGCCCAGAGTAGGTAGCCAGGGGTATATGTGCCCAGAGTAGGTAGCCAGGGGTATATGCCCAGTATATGTAGTTAGGGGTATATGTGCCCAATATATGTAGGCAGGGGTATATGTGCCCAGAGTAGGTAGCCAGGGGTATATGTGCCCAGAGTAGGTAGCCAGGGGTATATGCCCAGTATATGTAGGCAGGGGTATATGTGCCCAGAGTAGGTAGCCAGGGGTATACGTGCCCAGAGTAGGTAGCCAGGGGTATATGTGCCCAGAGTAGGTAGCCAGGGGTATATGTGCCCAATATATGTAGGCAGGGGTATATGTGCCCAGAGTAGGTAGCCAGGGGTATATGTGTCCAGAGTAGGTAGCCAGGGGTATTTGTGCCCTGAGTAGGTAGCCAGGGGTATATGTGCCCTGAGTAGGTAGCCAGGGGTATATGTGCCCAGAGTAGGTAGCCAGGGGTATATGCCCAGTATATGTAGTTAGGGGTATATGTGCCCAATATATGTAGGCAGGGGTATATGTGCCTAGAGTAAGTAGCCAGGGGTATATGTGCCCAGAGTAGGTAGCCAGGGGTATATGTGCCCAGAGTAGGTAGCCAGGGGTATATGCCCAGTATATGTAGTTAGGGGTATATGTGCCCAATATATGTAGGCAGGGGTATATGTGCCCAGAGTAGGTAGCCAGGGGTATATGTGCCCAGAGTAGGTAGCCAGGGGTATATGCCCAGTATATGTAGTTAGTGGTATATGTGCCCAATATATGTAGGCAGGGGTATATGTGCCCAGAGTAGGTAGCCAGGGGTATATGTGCCCAGAGTAGGTAGCCAGGGGTATATGCCCAGTATATGTAGGCAGGGGTATATGTGCCCAGAGTAGGTAGCCAGGGGTATATGTGCCCAGAGTAGGTAGCCAGGGGTATATGTGCCCAGAGTAGGTAGCCAGGGGTATATGTGCCCAATATATGTAGGCAGGGGTATATGTGCCCAGAGTAGGTAGCCAGGGGTATATGTGCCCAGAGTAGGTAGCCAGGGGTATATGTGCCCTGAGTAGGTAGCCAGGGGTATATGTGCCCAGAGTAGGTAGCCAGGGGTATATGCCCAGTATATGTAGTTAGGGGTATATGTGCCCAATATATGTAGGCAGGGGTATATGTGCCCAGAGTAGGTAGCCAGGGGTATATGCCCAGTATATGTAGTTAGGGGTATATGTCCCCAATATATGTAGGCAGGGGTATATGTGCCCAGAGTAGGTAGCCAGGGGTATATGCCCAGTATATGTAGTTAGGGGTATATGTGCCCAATATATGTAGGCAGGGGTATATGTGCCCAGAGTAGGTAGCCAGGGGTATATGTGCCCAGAGTAGGTAGCCAGGGGTATATGTGCCCAGAGTAGGTAGCCAGGGGTATATGTGCCCAGAGTAGGTAGCCAGGGTAGGTATATGTGCCCAGAGAAGGTAGCCGGGGGTATATGCCCAGTATATGTAGGCAGGGGTATATGTGCCCAATATATGTAGGCAGTGGTATATGTGCCCAGAGTAGGTAGCCAGGTCAGGTGTCCCCTTCCCCAGCAGGAGGGAAGCAGCGCAGAGAAGAGGAAGAGCTGCTCTCCCTCCCTCGCTGTCCCCTCCAATGTCCGGGTGGCTGGCAGCGGCGGGCGGAACTTACCTCCGACTCTCGCAGCGCCGGATGGATCTGCCGCTACTCGGTCTGGTCCAGACCAGAGCAGCGGCTGCTCATCCCTCCAGGGCCACCTGAGAAGCCGCCACTGCCGCAAGTATGCGGAGTTTAAGAGGAAGCAGGCACTGCTGGCAGGGGTTCCTGAGAGCAGAAGGCCCACCAGCGCAGCAGCATCATCCCTCCCTCAGGGTCGTGAATCCCCCACAGCAGCAGCAGTAGTAGCACGCAAGCGCTCTTCCACCTCGGCTACTCAGGACACAGACATTGAGGCTGGCAGCCAGTGTTCGTCTCTCTCCTCTGTCTCCCCTGCATCCCAGCGTCGTCAGACCCTGCTGAGCGACACCTTTCAGGGTCTGACCAAGCCTCTGCCTCCAAGCCACAGGCGGATCCACAAACTAAATGGCTTGCTGGCCCGGGCCATGGCATCACAGCTGCTTCCCTACTCCCTGGTGCAGGAGGGGAGCGCCATGCGGACGCTGCTCCAATTTGGCATCCCCGAGTGGCAAGTCCCCAGTCGCCACTATTTCAGCAGGAGCGCGATCCCAGCACTCCACAAGTTTGCGGTGGAAAACGTGGCCCGTTCCCTGGACTACTCTGTGGGCAAGCGGATCCACGTGACCATGGACTCGTGGAGTAGCAGATTTGGGACAGGTCGCTACCTGTCCTTTATGGCCCACTGGGTGACACTGATGGAGGGGAGGGAGGACAAGAGCGCATCAGCCCAGCTAGTGGTGCCACCACGCGGGATCAGGGGGGATGCAGAAGGGTCCTGTCACGACACTCCCTCAGCACCCGGAAAGCAAGCCCGCCTCGGCAGCAGCAGCGCCAAGCCTCGGCACTGCCAAGCCCTTTTAAAATTGGTGACCCTGGGGAAGGAGAGGCTTACGGCCACCAACGTCCTGGCCGCCCTCAGGAAGCAGGAGCGGAGGTGGCTGACCCCCAGAGGCCTGGAAGTGGGGTATGTGGCAGCCGATAACAGGGCCAACCTGGTGGCAGCAGTGCAGCAGGGAAACCTCCAGCACATCCCCTGCTTGGCCCATGTGCTCAATCTTGTGGTGCAGCGCTTCTTGCGCACCTACCAGTGGATGAGCGAGCTGCTGCAGGATGCCCGGGCGGTGGTACGCTTTTTCCGCCTGTCAGCCACTGCCTCTGCACTCTTGTCCACCTTACAGCAGCAGTATGGAAGGCCACAACACCAGATGATCATCGACATGCCAGTTCGCTGGAATTCGACTCTGGCCATGTTGGAGCGGCTGTGTCAGCACAGGCTGGCTATTAGGGCCTACATGCTAGACCCAAGTGTCCCCAGCAACCAGCAAGTCCCCATGATTACTGCCACTCAGTGGACACTGATGCAGCAAGTATGCCTGGTGCTGAGTCCCTTCCTGGAGGCAACCAAGATGGTCAGTGAGGAGCGGGCCTCTGTGTGCCAGTGGGTGCCCTTGGTTTGTCTACTGGAGCAGGCAATGGACAATTTAATTGAGCGTGGGGATGAAGCCCTGAGGCAGTTGGAAGAACAGGAGCAGATGGCAGCACAGTCCAGCTCAGAGGAGGGCTCACAGCAGGTAGTGGAAGAGTTGGAGGTCCCTAACCTGAATGAGGAGGAGGAGGAGGAGCAGAGTGCAGCAGGCGTTGTACGTGGATGGCGGTTTGAGGAGGACAACGACATGGCACAGGAAGAGGACAGGCATGCGTTATGGGACAATGGCGAGGACGAGGAAGATCTTGCTGGCAGGGCCCACTTGTTTCCCATGGCTGTGCACATGTTGCGCTGCCTTCACAGGGACCCCCGGGTGATCCAGATGCGTTCAAGGGAGGACATCTGGATTACCTTGATGCTTGATCCCCGTCTGAAGGGGAAGCTGGGAGACTTAATGACGCCATCCACCACCGAGCAACGCACAAGGGAGTTGAAGGAGGCCCTTGTGCGCAGACTACTGGAAGCATTCCCCCAGCCTTCCACCCCCACTGTAACTGCTCTGCCAAGCCAGCAAGAGGTGCCTGCCATTGCCACTAGCAGCACAACAACAACCACCAGCAGCAGCAGCAGCAACTGGCGCCCCGGAGACCTGAAGAGCCTAAGCAAGAGCCTGTATGCAGTGCAGCAGCCCAGAACAGAGGTGCCCGCCACAGCATCCACCACCAACCAGCACAAGCAACGACTGACCACCATGGTGTCTGACTATATGGGGTCATCCAGCGGGCTCAATGACACCGACAGCCCCATGGACCCCTTGGAGTACTGGGTCAAGAGACTGGACATCTGGAGCGAGCTTTCCCAGTACGCCCTGGAACTCCTATCCTGCCCTCCTTCCAGTGTCCTCTCAGAGAGATGCTTTAGTGCGGCCGGTGGCGTGGTCACAGAGAAGCGCTCTCGGCTCTCCCACGCCTCTGTGGACAAACTCACCTTCCTGAAAATCAACCAGGCTTGGGTGGAAGGTGAGTTCCTGGCCCCTATTGTCGGACACAGGGGGACATGAAGTGGCTGCTGCATGTGCTGTTGTTAACTATGGCTGCCTTTATAAAGACATTTACTACCTGCCTAGTGCCTACCTTGGTTAATTTTTTGGTGTTATGGTACTACTACCAGTAAGTTGCCATGGTCCTCCTTCTGAGCTGCTGAATTGACCGCCCGCTTTGTCCTCCTGACTCAGTCGCTACTACACTCTGCGTTCACACTGCCCGGGTCGCCGGGTGCATTTAATTTTTTGGCCAGCACTATGACGCTGTGCTACTACTACTGTGCTGCTGCTGCTGAACTGACCGCCCGCTTTGTCCTCCTGACTCAGTCGCTACTACACTCTGCGTTCACACTGCCCGGGTCGCCGGGTGCATTTAATTCTTTGGCCAGCACTATGACGCTGTGCTACTACTACTGTGCTGCTGCTGCTGAACTGACCGCCCGCTTTGTCCTCCTGACTCAGTCGCTACTACACTCTGCGTTCACACTGCCCGGGTCGCCGGGTGCATTTAATTTTTTGGCCAGCATTATGACGCTGTGCTACTACTACTGTGCTGCTGCTGCTGAACTGACCGCCCGCTTTGTCCTCCTGACTCAGTCGCTACTACACTCTGCGTTCACACTGCCCGGGTCACCGGGTGCATTTAATTTTTTGGCCAGCACTATGACGCTGTGCTACTACTACTGTGCTGCTGCTGCTGAACTGACCGCCCGCTTTTTCCTCCTGACTCAGTCGCTACTACACTCTGCGTTCACACTGCCCGGGTCACCGGGTGCATTTAATTTTTTGGCCAGCACTATGACGCTGTGCTGCTACTACTACCACCAGTATGTTGCCGTGGTCCTTCTGTGCTGCTGAACTGACCGCCCGCATAGTCCTTCTCCTGACTCAGTTGCTACCACCACTGCACTCTGCGTTCACACTGCCCGTGTCCACTGACAACTCTGCTGCGATGTCATTGCTAATTGCTGCAAAAAAAACAAAAAAAAATAATTACAAAAACCTCTCTGGAGCCTTTTTGTCATCAGCCACTCATCCTCCTCCAGCGGTACCTTCGCCGCCAAGTGCCATTGGAACTCGCCTTCACCTCTTTGACTGCTTAACGCGTATATCCCTTTTTAAAACCACTTATTACCAATTAATAGCCCCATTTAAAGTGTTGATTTCACTTTAAAATCCATTTTCTCTAGAAAAAAAAAATTGGGGGGAATTTTTTATGTTGAAGTTATGTTGCCCCTTATCACCTCGATAATCCATGCAATTTGGTGGACTGTAGCATGTATGGGGGCTTTGTTATTAACGTTAAAAGAAAATCCGCCTCCGGGCGGGAATCCACGCGTGATTACGCCATTCACGGGAAAAAATCCGCGTGGTTGCGTGGACGCGGACGAAAATCCGCATGCGGCGGGGCCGAATGCGGATTTTTTTTTGCAACCACGCGGATTGCCGAATTCGTGGATGAGGCACATCCGAGCATCCCTGGTAGTAGGGTTGCCTTATTTGCAAGTCCGACCTAAATTTCTGACTTATAGCTGGAAGTAAAAGGACACACTTGGAAATGCAGCAGCCAATATGGTTTAACATCTCCCCTCCCATCCCCAGTCCCACCCCTAGGGAGTTCACTATCTATCCCCATGCAGCACTCTTTCCTTGCAGCACTGGGTTCCGGCTCGAATTCGGAGTAGGGACACCAAGAGCCAAATATAGTGTAGTATGTACTGGTAGTTGAAATGAAGTATGATAGAGTAATAAGCTATACTCACAAAGCAGGGTTCCCTCAAAGACAACCACTGCATAGGGAGGTGGGGGGATTAGACCTGACCCCACTCAGGATTAAGAAGTCGCTCTCCATAGATGAGGAAAAAAGGTGGTAACACCCCTCCACCAGGGGTGGACTTAATATAGCCTAGTATAGATACAGAGGCGCCAAAAGGATAAAATAATCTAAAAAGTTTAAAACATGAGGAGGCAGTGGTGGAGTTACCTCCTCCAAGCAGACTCCCATTTAAGAAGGGCAAAAAATTATCCCATTATTTAAGAAGGGCAAAAAATTTCCCATTAATTAAGAAGGGCAAAAAATCAGATCCAGGAAATTATAGACCTGTAAGCTTAAAGAGACTCTGTAACATTCAAAAGATCCCCTGGGGGGTACTCACCTCGGGTGGGGGAAGCCTCCGGATCCTAATGAGGCTTCCCACGCCGTCCTCTGTCCCACGGGGGTCTCTCCGCAGCCCTCCGAACAGCCGGCGACTGTGCCGACTGTCATTTCAATATTTACCTTTGCTGGCTCCAGCGGGGGCGCTGTGGCGGCTTTCCATTCCGAACTACACGGAAATACCCGATCTCATTCGGGTCCGCTCTACTGCGCAGGAAACTTGCGCCTGCGCAGTAGAGCGGACCCGACGGCAATCGGGTATTTCCGTGTAGTTCGGAGCCGACAGCCGTCAGAGCGCCTGCGCAGGAGCCAGGAAGGTAAATATTGACGTCACCGCTGCCCGGACTCCACGGAGGGCTGCAGCGAGACCCCTGACGGATGGAGGACGGCGTGGGAAGCCTCATTAGGATCCGGAGGCTTCCCCCACCCGAGGTGAGTACCCCCCAGGGGATCTTTTTATGTTACAGTTCCTCTTTAACATCAGTTGTATGCAAACTATTTGAGGGGTTACTAAGAGATACTATACATGACTTCATAGTAGAAAATAATCTTATTTCTCAGCATCAACATGGGTTTACTAAAGACAGGTCCTGTTTGACTAACATGCTCAGCTTTTATGAGGTAGTGAATGCTAATATGGATATTGGGAATGCTGTAGATGTGATATACTTGGACTTTGCAAAGGCCTTCGACACTGTTCCCCACAGAAGTCTGGTGCAAAAGATGAGGATGCAAGGACTGGGGAAGAGTTTGTGTTCATGGATAGGGAACTGGCTAATTGACAGAAAACAAAGAGTTGTGGTCAATGGATCGTACTCAAAATGGGAGACTGTTAGCAGTGGGGTCCCACAGGGGTCTGTACTGGGTCCAGTGCTCTTCAATTTATTTATTAATGACCTAGTAGATGCAGTAGTGAGCAATGTTGCTATTTTTTGCAGATGATACAAAATTGTGCAGAATCATCAACTCTCAGGAAGATAGTGTCATATTGCAACAGGATCTGGATAGGATGGCTATATGGGCACATAAATGGCAGATGAAATTCAATGTTGAAAAATGTAAAGTCATGCATTTTGGTCGTACCAATGGTCTAGCACCATACAAAATAAATGGGATACAGTTGGGGACATCAAACTTGGAGAAGGACTTAGGAATACTCATCGACAACAAGTTAAATAATCGTACTCAATGCCAAGCCGCTGCAGCTAAAGCTAACAAAATTTTGGGATGCATTAAAAGGGAAATAAAAACTCGAGATGCTAGCATAATATTGCCCCTGTTTAACTCTCTAGTAAGGCCACATCTAGAATATGGAATTCAGCTCTGGGCACCACATTACAAAAAAGATATTGCAGTTTTAGAGCAGGTGCAGAGACGAGCTACAAAATTGATACGTGGGATGGAAGGTCTCGCTTACCAAGAAAGGTTAGATAAACTGGGTTTATTTAGTCTAGAGAAAAGACGCCTTAGTGGAGATCTAATTAACATGTATAAATACATCAGAGGACAATATAATAGCTTGGTGGATGAGCTTTTTGTCCCTAGGCCTTCTCAAAGGACTAGAGGACATGATCTGCGCATGGAGGAAAAACTTTTTAGCCATTTATTTAGGAAAGCGTTCTTTACAGTAAGAGTGATTAAGATGTGGAATGAATTGCCACAGGAAGTCGTTATGGCAAACTCTATACCTGCATTTAAAGGGGGCTTAGATGCTTTCCTTGCGTTGAAAGACATCCATGGCTACAATTACTAGGTAATGCCTAATGATGTTGATCCAGGGATTTTTATCTGATTGCCATCTGGAGTCGGGAAGGAATTTTTCCCTTTTGGGGCTAATTGGACCACGCCTTGTAAGGGTTTTTTCGCCTTCCTCTGGATCAACAGGGATATGTGAGGGAGCAGGCTGGAGTTGTACTTTGTACTGGTTGAACTCGATGGATGTATGTCTTTTTTCAACCATAATAACTATGTAACTATGTAACAGACACAAAAATTGCCGATGTGTTGGTCAAATACAACAAGTTCATTTCCATAACCCTGGAGGACAATGTAACGCGTTTCGCAGGTTTGATCCTGCTTCATTATTATTTATTATTATTATTTATTGTATTTATAAAGCGCCAACATATTACGCAGCGCTTGACAATAAATATATACAATGATACAAGGATGACATACATAGGGTTATCATCAGGCAATAACAACGGAGCAATAGCATATGTGGTTAGTAGAAGAGCCAGGTACCTCTGCAGCTCCCAACGGCAATGGAGGAGGTAAGTAGATCCTTTTTTTTATTTTGCTCGGACCGTCCCTTTGCCTTTGAGTGAACAGTACATTAAACCATTCATGATGTGTTTTTATATAACTTTATTGTTGCTGAGTACAGACAGTACAGTAAGGAGTTTCAGACAGTGACACATTAGAGCAGGTGCTGATCATGGTGCAGTGGAATTTGACTTCAATAGAGAGGGGATCAATATTTTAGGTATTGCCTATAACGGTCCATTATATGTGGCTTTACATAACTTACTTTAAACATTACAGTATACGCATTTTGTTCTATGGATTAACTTTTAAAAAATAAGTAGCTTCACACTACTTATATGTACAAATATGGGCTTGTTGTGGCCTTCTCTGCCAAAATATACTATCACTGGCAGTGGCGTGGTTAAGGAGCTTTGGGCACAGTGCATGTTTTACATTGGACCCTCCAAGCATTGTATTCATAACAATTCATATGCCGCAACGAAACCTTTCCAAGGACATCCCCAGTATGAGAGGTGTAATCAGAGGAGGGGAACAATTTGTACATGATTGCCACTATTCAAAGCATATACAAAGTCTGGTGGATGCTAGCGCCCATGAAATCTTACCAAAGAAATCAAAAAGCCAGGTAATCATAAGCAGTGGGCAAAAACTGCTATCTTGCCCAGGGCCCTATTTTCATCGTAATCCTTTTCTGCCCTATTGATACACCGCTGATCACGAGGTATGAAATAAGCCTAAATATTATGATTTTATGACTTTTACTTGCGGTGGAGTTCTTAAAGAGACTCTGTAACAAAATTGTCATCCTTTTTTCTACTATCCTACAAGTTCCTAAACCTATTCTAATGTGCTCTGACTTACTGCAGCACTTTCTACTATTACCGTCTCTGTAATAAATCAACGTATTTTTCCCCTGTCGGATTTGATGCCCTGTGTCTGGAAGGCTGCCAACTCTTCAGTGTTGTCCAGTGCACACCCCCCTCCACGCCCCTTCTATGCACACTCCCGTTGTTTTATTTACATTAGGCAGCCTCTCTGCTCTCTGATATCAGTGAGAGCTGCCTCTGAGGCTGACCAGGGAGAGAGCTGCGTATAGAGTGACAGGTTGGTTGTTTCTTCTGAGCCTGCAGACTCAGGCTTTTTACAGCTTGTAAAAACAAGCTGTAACCAGGATAAATCGTCCTCTGTGAGGCTGTGAAATGAGCTGCCTGAACTGTCACATGCTGAGCAATCCCAGTAACAGGCAGAGCGCTCGAGTCTGCAGGCTCAGAAGAAACAAACAGCCTGTCACACTTCAGTGGATTAGAGCTGCAGGGGAAAAGAAGCTCTGCTGACGTACTTCCAATTTTGGTGGTCATTTTTTTTTGTTTATAAAATTGTTTTAAATCATGCTTGATGCAGCGGGGAGCGGCAAAATTATGACAGAGGGTAATAGGAGATGTCCCGAACACATAGGTATGTTTTTTATGCTACATTTTTTTTTAAACTTAACAGGTTTTATTGAAGCTTTTCATAAAAACAAGAAATGCAAACCTTCGAAAAGAATACAGTGTTTCAGAAATAATTATGGTATCATTACATTTTTGAGCAGTGACAGAAATATCGGTGGTCTACCAGTTCCATATAAACACATGCTTAAAACTTCAAACATGAACTTAGTATAACAGAGTATAATAACAACTTAGAATAACTTAGAAAAACAAGGCTCCCAAATCATCTCATAATATGGAAATATATGTTCCTATTCGGAGAACAGACAAAATCGTGTAGAGAATAGATAAAAATCAGGACACTATATTGAGATGCGTGACAACAGAACAACAAATATTATGTAAATAGCTAAGTAGAAACCCCAGAACAGATATTTATGTCTCTCAATCTTTTTTCCATATCGAAATTAAGAGAGGCTTGAGATAGGATGTGTTCCGTGTTTGGTGGAGAACAGAAACGATAGAGTGTCTTGCGGCACACAGTACATGGGTAACATATAGTCCGTGAATGTGTGGGATTAACTGTAGGTCGATATGGAGTAGAGCTAGTTGGGGGGAGGGATGGATTGCCCAACCTATGCATTTTGATATTTCTGAAAACAGCTGAGCCCAAACTGGTTTGATTAGTGGGCATAGCCACATTATGTGAAGTAACGTGCCTACTTCTCCGCATCGCCTCCAACAATTTTCTGAGTTTTCTTTGTGAAATGTATATAATTTATCTGGGGTATAGTACCAATGTAGGAAAATCTCATGGAGTGTTTCCCAGTGGGAGGAACATTTAGGCTGCTTACATACAGGGACGTTACAGGCGCACGTTAGTGCGCCTGTAATGCTCCCCCAACGCACAGCAATGTAACACAAGTGGGCTGTTCACACAGCCCACGTTGCGTTACATGTAACGCTGCACGTTCTCCCGAAAGTGCAGCATGCTATGGCGTTAGAGCGGCTTAAGCCGCGTTAGACTGTCTGCACATGCGCAGTCATGTTGGGGAGGAGCAGAGAGCGGCCAGGCACATGGCTAATTAATATTCACTGCATGTTGTGACGTGCAGTGTTTACTTCCTGGAGCGGCCGCTCTGTGCGGTGATTGGCCGGCGGGACCACGTGATGCCGCATGCACACAAGAGTACGCATCACGGCATCGCGGACGCCAGAGTGAGCTGCACAACGCGGCTCACTCTGACGTCCACATAGATGAGCACCAGGCGTCGAGTTAGGTGCACGTTATGCGACCTTAACGTGGCACCTAACGCAACGTCCTAGTGTGCAAGTAGCCTTAGAGTATTTGGAGATATGTTCCGTGGCCTTCTGCGACTTCTCAATGGTTAGTTTATAGTTTAATGCTACTGCCCAAGATTACATGTGTTTGAGTATGTTTGGGTGGTAGTGATGCGTGAGGTGTCTATAACAAGGTGAGATTCCTTTATTTGTTAGACAGCCTTTTTCGAAGAAGGAAAGCAAAGATTCAGGCCAGGAAATCTTTAGGGAAGGGGAGCTGCTGATAAAGTGCCTCAATTGAAGATAGGTGTGAAATTCAGAGTTAGGAATATGGAAAATATCTATGATCTGTTGTTATGCTACATTTTTTTTAAATACAGATTCTCTTTAAACTAATTTAAGACAGATTTGTGTAAAAAGCTGAAAAAAATAATTATGCTATGGCCAGTGTGTTGCCATCCTCAACAGCTTAGCAGCAGTAGTGTCAGCCAGGAAGGCACCAGGCCAGGGCCGGGCCGAGGCATAGGCTGGAGAGGCTCCAGCCTCAGGGCGCAGTGTAGGAGGGGGCGCAAAATTCATTCAGCTGTCATTCCTAATTGTGTTTGAAGCAGAAAGAAATAAGAAAAAGAGGTACATGGAAGTGACTACAAGCCAGATAACTAGAGATTAAGGTGTTGGGGGCCCTGGGGTGCCTCTTAGTCTAATATCAATCAGTGTGTGACGGCTGGGGTAAAGGGATGGAGGGGCGCACTTTGGTGTTTCAGCCTTGGGTGCTAGAGGACCTTGTCCCGGCTCTGCAGCAGGCTAGTCCCTTGAATCAGCAGTGGGAAGCAAGAAGCTATCTGATATCTATGTTGGTTGCAGTTATATTTATGGTGCTCTGAGGAACCCAGTTGAATTGTTTATAGTTTTTCGTTTAAGTGTTAAGGTGCGTACAGGTAATCCCCGACTTACGAACGGCCTGGATTCTGTGTTTCCATGGGAACAAGCTGAAAAAAAATTCAAATTGGACTTGTAGTTTTTGAGAAAATCGATTTTAAAAAATTCAAAGAAAAAATGGCTTTTAAACTTGTATAAGCAGGTACAAAGGGCTGAGGTGACACAGAGGGGGACACTGGAGGCACAGGGGAGCACAGAGGAGGTACAGGGGACAGAGATGGCACAGTGCTCTGACTTAAAGGGAAGGTTCAGGGAGGGTGGTTAAAAAATAAAAATCAATTTCCACTTACCTGGGGCTTCCTCCAGCCCGTGGCAGGCAGGAGGTGCCCTTGCCGCCGCTCCGCAGGCTCCCGGTGGTCTCCGGTGGCCGACCCGACCTGGCCAGGCCCGCTGCCAGGTCGGGCTCTTCTGCGCTCCAAGGCCCGGCACTTCTGCGTCCCACGCCAGCGCGCTGACGTCATCGGACGTCCTCCGGGCTGTACTGCGCAGGCCACCCTCCCTGAACCTTCCCTTTAAGACCAGATTCAGGTTAAGAACAAACCTACAGTCCTTATCTCGTTTGTTAACCGGGGACTACCTGTACATATGAATTCAAATAATTTCATTCAAACGGGTTTCTTTTTTTTTATAAGATGCATTTTATGTAAATATTGAATATTGTTCACAGGAAACTTTCTTTTAGGTTTTTTATACTCTAGTGAAAGGTGATTATGAACCACAAATATATGTTAAAAACATATATATTTGGTCCTGCACAACATTTTCAGGAGGGTGGACATTGTCTGTATTGTAAGCAATGGTCATGTCCCAAGCATCAACCACACCCACAGGAAGATCTCTGAAGATGTCCTTCACAATCAGATACTGAATGTAACCATGGAAGTCACTGAATCTCTCAGCATCTACATTCCTCTCTCTGGTATTTTCTGCTTTGATAATAACCTTTGTATCCGGGCTCCGTAAGAAGAGACGTTGCAAAGCTTTGTGCACATTAATAACTCTTTTGATGAAGAGATGGAGGGGGAAAGATCGGAAATATTGGCCCAGAGAGATGACAATGACGTAGTGTGTGCCTCCAGACAGATGGTCTATCTGTTCACTTATATAGTGATCATCTTTAACTGAGTAAAACTTGCTTGCGACAACTGGATGGCTGTGCTTTTTGAACTGCAGTTGGACGTTCCTCTTTAAATCCACTGATAGAAGCAAAGACTCCAGTTCTGGTCGATGTAGGTCAAAATGTGCAAGATCTGGTTGGAAAAGTAAAAAAAAATCGCATCACTTAAAACTATTTTGAATCTGAATGATGGCATCCTGGTTTGCTATATTCATGTTTTCCTGGATGCCCAACACTTTTCAAAGGGATTTTCACTTATTAGGGCCCATTCACACTTATAAAATGCAAAACGCTATCGCTTTTGCTAGCGTTTTGCTCTGGCGATTTTTGGTAATTAACGCCAAAAAATCACCATTCACACTTGGTGATTTTTTAGCGATCGCGTTTAGCGCTTCAATAGCACTGAAACGCGATCACTGGAAAATTGCCTGAAAATGGTGAAGGCTACACATTTGCGTTTAGCGATTTACGTTAATCGCCGGCGATTAATGCAAATCACCCAAGTGAGAACAGGCCCATAGGATATTATTGCACTAGCGCTTTAAGAAGCGCTAGCGCTTGAGCGTTTTGCCGAAATCGCCGGCAAAACACTCTAGTGTGAATGGGCCCTTAGAGTTTATGCAGCAGATAACTTTACTGCCAGTATTTACAATTTTTAATTAGCATTTTCTATAGGTTTGGAAGATATGAGCATACGCACTAACCATACCAACAAATACTAACTTGTCAGAAATGTTGCATTCTTTTTTTTTTCTTTTTCTTTTTTTTTTTTTGCTTTGTCTTTTTTTCCCCCTCTAACTTTGTTGAAATACTCAGTGCTGGGCGTAATGGAAAAAACTACGCTTACGGATAATTACGCATAATTTAGCGCTATTACGCATTACGGAATTATGCTTACGGCGTAGACATTTGTCTACGGTTCATGTCTGTAATTACGCATGGCCCTTACGCAATTACGCGTAAGAATACCGTAATGCAGGTTGTTACGTTATTGCCTTACGCGTAGTTTCCTACTAGCAATTAATGCGTAAGGCAAATGCTCCCAAGCGGAAAAGTTGACGCATGGATCAATGTTAGGTAGCCGCCGACTTTAAGGGTTAATAGCAAAGCCCCCTTAATTGCTGAGAGCCTCAAATTTCGAGAATATATTAGGGAGATCAGAAGGAATAAGAGGAAAAAAAATTTTTTTCAAAAAGACCTTATAGTTTTTAAAAATAGATTTTAAAGTTTCAAAGGAAAAATATATACATTTAAAAACCTGCCGACTTTAACGGTTAATAGCAAAGCCTGCTTAAAAATGAGGAACACCAAATTCCCAGGGTATATTAAGGGGATCACTGGGAATAAGAGGAAAAACATTTTTTTTCAAAAAGACCTTATAGTTTTTGAGAAAATCGATTTTTAAGTTTCAAGGGCAAAAATGTCTTTTAAATGCGGAAAATGTCAGGTTTTTTTGCACAGGTAACAATAGTGTATTATTTTCATAGATTCCCCCAAGTGGGAAGAGTTTTACTTACTTCGTTCTGAGTGTGGGAAATATAAAAAAAAAACGATGTGGGGTCCCCCCTCCCAGACCTTTTTAACCCCTTGTCCCCCATGCAGGCTGGGATAGCCAGAATGCGGAGCACCGGCCACGTGGGGCTCCGCACCCTGACTATACCAGCCCGCATGGTCCATGGACTGGAGGGTCTCGGAAGGGGAGGGGCAGCCAAGCTTTCCCCTCCCCCTCCGAGCCCTTGTCCAATCCAAGGACAAGGGGCTCTTCTCCACCTCCGATGGGCGGTGGAGGTGGAGGCCGCGATTTCCTGGGGGGGGTTCATGGTGGCATCTGGGAGCCCCCTTTAAAAAGGGGTCCCCCAGATGCCCACCGCCCTCCCAGGAGAAATTAGTATAGGGGTACTTGTACCTCTTACCCATTTCCTTTAAGAGTTAAAAGTAAATAAACACACAAACACTTAGAAAAAGTATTTTAATTGAACAAAAAACATAACCACGAAAAAAGTCCTTTAACCACTTTACCCCCACGCGTACGGATTTCTCCGCCCCCTTTTTCCCTCCTAAAAAACCAGGGACGGAGAAATCCGTACCTTCCGCGCTACCGCCGCTGTCCGCGCTCCCGCCGCTCGTGCGTGCGCACCCGCCGCTCGTGCACGCCGCCGCCCGCTCGCCCGGAGATCAATGAACGGGAAAATCCATTCCCGTTCGTTGATCTAAGCCCCCGCAATGATCTGCTGCTTCTTTCAGAAACAGCGAGATCATTGTGAGTCTCCCAGCCTCCTACTGCTTCCTGTAAGCGTCCTTCTGGACGCTTACACGTCGCATGTAAACAAACACTCTGTGGCCATCTTGTGGCCAAATAGTAAACTACACCCTAAAAGCATTTTACATATACAAACATTACATTTACACAATAAATTAACTCATTACCTCCCACACTCCCCAATTTTTTTTTATTTTTTTTTGTAATTAAAAAAAAAAATACAATAAAAAAAAAACATAAATAGTTACCTTAGGGACAGAACTTTTTAAATATTTATGTCAAGAGGGTATAACACTGTTACTTTATAAACTGCGGGCTTGTAATTAGGGATGGATGCAAAACTGAAAAAAATGCACCTTTATTTCCAAATAAAATATTGTCGCCAAACATTGTGATAGGGACATAATTTAAATGGTTTTATAACCGGGACAAATGGGTTAATACATTTCATGGGTTTTAATTACAGTAGCATGCTTTATTTAAAAACTATAATGGCCGAAAACTGAAAAATAATAATTTTTTCCCACATTTTTTCCTATTTCCCCATTAAAACACATTTTATAAAATAAAATAATTCTTGGCATAATGTCCCATCTAAAGAAAGCCTAATTGGTGGCGAAAAAAACAAGATATAGTTCATTTCATTGGGATAAGTAATAATAAAGTTATAGACGAATGAATGGAAGGAGCGCTGAAAGGTGAAAATTGCTCTGGTGGTCAGGGGGTAAAACCCCTCAGTGGTGAAGTGGTTAATATTCTTAATTAACCATTAATACTTACCTGTCCCTTTAAATAAATGATCCCTCGCAATAGCCTCGGAAATGTTCTATCAGTTACAATGTAACAAAGTTATTACAATGTAACAACTTTGTTACATTGTAACTACGCCGCACCCGACGTCACTCGCCGCTCAGTCGCCGCATACACTTACGCGTCCGTGCAGGACGCTAAGTCCCCGCCGGCTCCCGCTGTTCACCCCACCCACATCTGTCACCCACATGTGGGTGACATGTGAGTGACATGTGGGAGAGGCGGGGAGGGCAGCGGGAGCCGGCGGAACTTAGCGTCCTGCACGGACCCGACAGAGCTCTGAGCTATATAGCTCAGAGCTCTCTAAGCATCTTTGTATTTGGGCTCCAAGGAGCCCCATTGGTCCTTAGCAGACCAATGGGGTTCCTTCTGATTTGAAGGAACCCCATTGGTCTGCTAAGGACCCGACAGAGCTCTGAGCTATATAAACTATAAGGTCTTTTTGAAAAAATGTTTTTCCTCTTATTCCCAGTGATCCCCTTAATATACCCTGGGAATTTGGTGTTCCTAAATTTTAAGCAGGCTTTGCTATTAACCGTTAAAGTCGGCGGGTTTTTAAATGTATATAATTTTCCTTTGAAACTTTAAAATCGATTTTCTCAAAAACTATAAGGTCTTTTTGAAAAAAAAAATTCTCCTCTTATTCCTTCTGATCTCCTTAATATATTCTCTAAATTTGAGGCTCTTAGCACTTAAGGGGGCTTTGCTATTAACCCTTAAAGTCGGTGGCTTTTTTAGATTATACGGGAGCGTAATATTACGCGATTACGGCAGACTGTGTAATTTCAATAGGAGTTTACGGTCTTACGCGTAATTTGTTACGCGTAATAGCGTAACCTACGGTTTACGCGTAATTAATTACGTGTAATACCGTAACCTTACACGTAACGCTTAAGGCGCATTTGTAGTGAATTACAATGCGTAATTATGCTAATGCGTAATTTCGGCTCAGCACTGGAAATACTGTTTAATTGTTTTATGTAGTGGTGTGAGAATAGACAGTCTGTGAAAAAATGCTCTGCATTTCCCAGACAGTAAGGAAATCATGGCTTTATCAGGTGAATTCCTTTATGCCTCATATTTAAAGCGAGCTTCAGCTCGGGATCAAAATCAGATACTCACCTTAAAGCGGAATATAACACAGCATTTCTTCTTTGCTCTAATAGATTGTTTACAGCATATTAAATACAACCAGCATTTTTTTTTGCTAGAACAGCATTCAAAGGGTTACACACAGGACTTAAGGGGCCCATAAACTGGTCTATTTCCGCCATCGATCAGAAATCAATTCTACCAAATTCCCCATTCGATCAATTTGCAGCCGATTTCGATCGATTTAATCTATCTGACAGGAATGGAAAATCTAGGTCGATCTGCTGCTGGCAGCAGATCGATGGCCCACAGAGTTGCATTGGATCTAATGGTCCAATATTTAGATCAATAGATTTCCAATATTTAGATCAATAGATTTCCAATATTAGATTTCCAATAGATTTCATTTTGAAATCTATTGGAAATCTGTTCCGAGTGTGTGGCAGGGATGCTCAGCAGAGCTCGAATCTTCAAGTAGCTCGAATATTCAAGCTCTTTTTCAGCTATTCGAGCTCGGTATTCGAGCTCGAATAGCTGCTGCTATTCGAATGGGCTATTCGAGTGAACTCGCATAGCCCACTCACTATTCGCGCTATTCGAGCAAACAGCGCTATTCGAGCTCGAATACCGAGCTCGAATAGCGTCATAGCCCAGATTGATGTCCTTAGAGCCAATCAGAGGGCTCCCAGGCCCTCTGATGGCAGGCAATCACAGAGGGGGACCCTGGCCAGCCCCTACCCTATAAATAGCGGCAGCCATGTTCGGTTTTTCCGTCCTTGCTTGACTTGTACAGAGAGAGATCTGCTCCTTTGTGCTTTGGCTTAGCAAGTGCTCTATTGTGGTCAATCACCTAGCGTTTTTGCTCACATACACCTGCTCTATACACCTATATTGTTGTTAGCTAGATAGAGATTGTATTTTAGTTAGTAGCTTGTGTGTTACATAGAGACAGCTGCTGCTGCAGGCAAGCTTAGAGCTTTCGGCCTCAGGGCCTTGCCTGTGTGGGCAGCTGTCCTCCTGTCCTCTGTTTATTTCTCATCTATACCAGTGTTTCTGCTGTGTATTCTACCCTGTCTTGTCCTTTACTACTGAGTGATTATTGTATTTTGTAGTTATACTACTGTACTAGGGACACTCACTGTTACTGTTCATAGCTCCTGCGTGTGTGTGTGCGTGCACTGTCTGTAGTGTACACAGTACACAGTATTCCCTTCTACTGAATCATCTGATTACTACTGAATCTGATTATTGTATTTTCTAGTTGTACTTACTGTACTAGGGACACTCAGTCACTGTTCATAGGCTAGCTCCTGCGTGTGTGTGTGCGTGCACTGTCTGTAGTGTACACACACTCTATTTCCTTCTACTGAATCTGATTACTACTGATTATTGTATTTTCTAGTTAGTGTACTAGGGGACACACTCACTGTTCACTGTTCACACTTACTGATTATTGTATTTTGTATTTGTACTGAACTAGTAATCACTTAGCGATCTAATCACTTAGTGACTAGTGTCACCTCACCCACCAACCCACTCCATTAAAGTACCCCACTTTTACACCCGCCCTTTTAAAAAACTTTTTTGTTTACGCCCAAAACATCTAAGATGTCTGGAAGTGGCAGCCAGCGCGGTTTGGGCAAGGGGAAGGGCAGCAAGGGAATCAGGAGGAGAGGGAGCAGCATTGTGGCAAGCCGCGCCACCATGCACAGTTCTGCAGCAGCAGCAGCTGCGTCAGTGGCTAACATTCCGCCTATAGCCAATGGCCATGGATGCCTTGGGCGCCCAGCAGGAGCATCTGCAACTCACGCTGCAGAGACACAGCAGCAGCAGCGTGTAGTACCTGCTCCTATTTTCCTCCAGCAGGGTCGGAAATGTCCCATTGAGGAAAAGGATGCAGCCACTGTGGTGCAACTGATGACGGAGGATGAGCAGCCAGCCATCAGCTCTGCATCCGAGGCCTCCACCCTCACCACCACCACCACCCCTGTTCGCAGCAGCTGCCCAGCAGGGCCTGGGGAGGAGGCCAGTTCACCGTCAGTTGGCGACCTGTCATTCAGCAGTCTTTTGACCCCAGGCATCATGAGTCAATTGTTTGCTGTTGTTGGCGATTTTGAGGAGGAGATGCTGATGGGCACTTTGGGGGAGGAGGGATTGGACAGCAAGACTGTGGCGACAGTCAAGCAGCCCATCCATGCATCAGGAGAGGAGTTTGGGGGGTCCTCATCCCAGCAGGACATGTTTCAGGAGGGGGAGGATGATGATGATGATGATGACAGGGCGACGGACAAAGACTGGGTGCCACCACCAGCACCTGGGGATGTCATCATCAGCAGCTCTGAGGAGGAGGAGGAGGATGCGCTTGTGGGCCTTGCAAGGAGGCGCATCATTGCAACCATTGGCAGCCGTAGGCAGGTCCCACAGCCTGCTGGTGTCTCAGGCTCAGCTGCAGCAGCAGCAGCATCTGCCAGTACCACCACCAGCCGCACCCAAGCCCCCCCCCCCCCCCCCAACCACCACAGGGAGACAGGCAGCAGCGGCTCCAGGCCGTAGGGGGTTTTCATGTCACCAATCTGGCAATTTTTCACCATGCCCACAGTTTACAGCAAGTACGCCACTTGCAACCACTGTCAGCGGAAGTTGAGCAGAGGTGCAGACCCCTTAAAGTTCAGCACCAGCTCTCTTATCAACCATCTTGCTGCTAAACATTACCACCAGCATGAGGAGTTCCAGAGGCTGAAGGCATCTGGTGCTGGCAGTGGCACCACACCCATCACTGCACAGCCTTCAACAGCAGCAGCAGCAACAGCAGCCACCCGCCCTCCTGCTCCTCCAGCACCACCAGCAGGAGTGCAGAAACGCACTGCTCCTCCCCCCTCTGCAACTCCTGCCACCGACACTGAGGCCTGTTCTGGCAGCCAGTCCTCAGTGGCCTCCTCTGCTGTCTCCGCTGATTCCCGTGCTAGCAAAAGGCGACGCCAGAGCCTTTTGAGCGAGTCCTTCCAGGGGGTGGTTAGGGCTCTGCCTCCCAGCAGCCGTCGCGTGCGGCAGCTGAACGGCTTGCTGGCACGGGCCATGTGCTCCCAACTCCTGCCGTACACGCTCATGCAGGAGGGGAGCGACATGCGTGCGCTGCTTGCTTGTGCAGCCCCAGACTGGCAGCTGCGAGTGGGTGCCCCTGGTTTGTCTGCTGAACAGGGCCCTCAAATGCTTTGCTGGAACAGGGAGCGGCAGCCTTGGCCCAGCAGGAGCGGCATGCAGCTGCACAGTCCACCTCTGAGGGGGAGGAGAACTTGGTGGAGGTCCCTGACCTTGCTGCTGATGAGGGGGATCAGCACAGGGCAGCTGAATTGGTGCGGGGGTGGAGAGAGGATGAGGCGGCAGAGGAGGAGGATGAGGACAGCACTGCCGTCGATGTGCCAGCACACGTGGCCCAACTCTTCCCAATGGCAGCGCACATGCTGACGTGCCTGCGCAAGGACCCCAGGGTGATCCAGATGAAGCAGAGGGAGGACATCTGGATCAGCATGATGTTGGACCCGCGCCTCAAGGGGAAGTTGAGCCAGTTCCGTCAGGAGGAGACCAAGCGCAGCAATTAAGGAGCTTGCAGCAGGCCCTTGTTGAGCGCTTGGAGGAAGCCTTCCCCCAGCCTTCCACCCCCACTGTCCAGCCAGCACAGAGGCAGCAGCAGGTGCCTGCATCCAGCAGCAAGCACCCCACAGACCTGCTGTCTCTCAGCAACGAGCTCTACAGGACTGTAGAGGCTCCAGCAGTGACTAGAGAGGAGGTGCATGCAGCAGCATCCTCCTCCGGTCACAGCCAGCGCCTGACCCGCATGGTGGCTGACTACATGGGGTCCTACAGCGGGCTTGACAGCGATGCCCCTGTTGATCCCATGGAGTATTGGGTCAAGCGCCTGGAGATCTGGAGCGAGCTGGCGCAGTATGCTCTGGAAATGCTGTCCTGTCCCCCTTCCAGTGTGCTGTCCGAGCGCTGCTTCAGTGCAGCTGGTGGCATGGTCACCGAGAAACGCTCACGTCTGTCTCACAAGTCTGTGGACAGACTGACGTTTCTCAAGATGAACCAGGCGTGGGTGGAAGGTGAGTTCCTGGCCCCTGTTGTCGGCGAGAGGGGGACATGAACTGGCTGCCGGAACCATCGTTAATATGCCTTACCACCCTTTACCACCTCCTGGCTTCTGCTCACTAAGCCAGCCTGGTTCAGTTTGACTATTACGTCGCCTGTAGCCACACATTTTATACCTACAGTGGGCTGCTGTGTACTGCCCTTCTGCTGTCTGTCTGTGTTTCCCACTGCCAGGGTACACAGATTTACCTTCTGCTGCCACTCTGTCACCAGCTATTACGTCCAACAATAGCTATCTGTGTAATTTGCCTTAAAAAATAAATAAATACATAAACCAATTAAAAAAAAAGGTTTAATTTTTCTGAGGTGCCCGGGTTGAAAACTGTGTTGTCCCAGTTGTGTATTGGACACGATGTGGGCTGCACGACCGCTGTCTGGGACCGCCTGTTGTGTTTATTTACAGCCCTGGTATCACCGCTAGGTACCAGGGCTATTATGTCACGCTGCCTACCTGCTGCCACACTCACACTACTCCTCCATTCCTCCTGCTGCTGCTGTCTGTCTGTGTTTCCCACTGCCAGGGTACACAGATTTACCTTCTGCTGCCACTCTGCCACCAGCTATTACGTCCAACAATAGCTATCTGTTAAATTTGCCTTAAAAAAAAAAACCCAATAAAAAAAAAAAGGTTTAATTTTTCTGAGGTGCCCGGGTTGAAAACTGTGTTGTCCCAGTTGTGTATTGGACACGATGTGGGCTGCACGACCGCTGTCTGGGACCTCCTGTTGTGTTTATTTACAGCCCTGGTATCACCGCTAGGTACCAGGGCTATTATGTCACGCTGCCTGCCTGCCGCCACACTCACACTACTCCTCCATTCCTCCTGCTGCTGCTGCTGTCGGTCTGTGTTTCCCACTGCCAGGGTACACAGATTTACCTTCTGCTGCCACTCTGCCACCAGCTATTATGTCCAACAATATTAGCTATATCTGAGTAATTTGCTGTAAAAAAAAACATTAAAAAAAAAGGTTTAATTTTTCTGAGGTGCCCGGGTTGAAAACTGTGTTGTCCCAGTTGTGTATTGGACACGATGTGGGCTGCATGACCGCTGTCTAGGACCTCCTGTTGTGTTTATTTACAGCCCTGGTATCACCGCTAGGTACCAGGGCTATTATGTCACGCTGCCTGCCTGCTGCCACACTCACACTACTCCTCCATTCCTCCTGCTGCTGCTGCTGCTGTCTGTCTGTGTTTCCCACTGCCAGGGTACACAGATTTACCTTCTGCTGCCACTCTGCCACCAGCTATTACGTCCAACAATAGCTATCTGTGTAATTTGCTGTAAAAAAAAAAAAAAAACATTAAAAAAAAAAGGTTTAATTTTTCTGAGGTGCCCGGGTTGAAAACTGTGTTGTCCCAGTTGTGTATTGGACACGATGTGGGCTGCACGACCGCTGTCTGGGACCTCCTGTTGTGTATTTATGGGCTGGTGCCACCGCTAGGTACCACAGCCTATTATGTCTCGCTGCCTGCCTCATTGACTGCCTGCTGCCACACAATCATCCTCCTCCTGCTGCTGCTGCTGAATTTACCTCCTGCTGTCTGTATGTTTCCACTGCCAGGGAGCACATACAATGGCGCTTCCACCATGCGCCACCAGCTATTTATTACGCTCAAAAATAGCTGCATTTCTTTAAAAAAAAAATATATATATATACTTTTTAATACTTTGTGATATTATTTTTAGAGGTGTCCTGGTTGAAAACTGTGTTGTCCCAGTTGTGTATTGGACACGATGTGGGCTTCATGACCGCTGTCTGGAACCTCATGCTGTGTATTTACGGCCTGGTACCACCGCTAGGTACCACAGCCTATTATGTCTCGCTGCCTGCCTCATTGACTGCCTGCTGCCACACAATCATCCTCCTCCTGCTGCTGCTGCTGAATTTACCTCCTGCTGTCTGTGTGTTTCCACTGCCAGGGAGCACATACAATGGCGCTTCCACCATGCGCCACCAGCTATTTATTACGCTCAAAAATAGCTGCATTTCTTTAAAAATACAAAAAAAAATATATACTTTTTAATACTTTATGATATTATTTTTAGAGGTGTCCGGGTTGAAAACTGTGTTGTCCCAGTTGTGTATTGGACACGATGTGGGCTTCACGACCGCTGTCTGGAACCTCATGCTGTGTATTTATGGCCTGGTACCACCGCTAGGTACCACAGCCTATTATGTCTCGCTGCCTGCCTCATTGACTGCCTGCTGCCACACAATCATCCTCCTCCTGCTGCTGCTGCTGAATTTACCTCCTGCTGCCTGTGTGTTTCCACTGCCAGGGAGCACATACAATGGCGCTTCCATCATGCACCACCAGTTTTTTATTACGCGCAAAAATAGCTGCATTTCTTTAAAAAAAAATATAGAAGAGAAATAAGTGAAGAAGAAGAAGACGATATAGAAGAAGAAGAAGATATAGAAAAAGAAGAAGAAGAAGAAGAAGATATTGAAAAAGAAGAAGATATAGAAAAAGAAGATATAGAAAAAGAAGATGAAGAAGAAGAAGATGAATTAGAAGAAGAAGATGAAGAAGAAGATGAAGAAGAAGAAGAAGAAGATGAAGAAGAAGATGAAGAAGAAGAAGAAGAAGAGGAAGAAGAAGATATAGAAAAAGAAGAAGAAGAAGAAGAAGATATAGAAGAAGAAGAAGAAGAAGAAGAAGATATAGAAGAAGAAGAAGTAGAAGAAGAAGATATAGAAGAAGAAAATATCGAAGAAGATATAGAAGAAGAAGATATAGAAGAAGAAGAAGAAGAAGAAGAAGTATATACAGTACTGAACAGAATTTTGGACACAACTTCTCTTTCCACCTTTTTTTTTTTTTTTTTTTAAAAGAACATCCCCACATAATTACTTGCTGTTGTTACTTGGAAAAAAAGATGTTTCTTGCATCATTCACCCCCAAAACAAGTGTTGGAAGCTATTTAAGGCCAATTCGAATAGTCAGCTCGAATAATGAGCTCGAATACCGACTCGAATAGTGAGCTCGAATTCCGAGGTCGAATCGAATAGTAAAAAATATTCGAATCGAATATTCGACCGAACTCGAATAATTTACTATTCGAATTCGACCTAACTCGAATAATAAAAAGGGGTATCCGAGCATCACTGGTGTGTGGCACACATCAGATAGATTCCTGTCAGATTGGACTTGACAGGCATATGACAGAAATCTATCTGATGGTCGAATCTGCTGTAAATCTATAAAGGTAGCCATACACTGGTCGATTTGCCATCAGATCGACCAACAGATAGATCCCTCTCTGATCGAATCTGATCAGAGAGGGATTGTATGGCTGCCTTTACTGCAAACAGATTGTGAATCGATTTCAGCATGAAACCGATCACAATCTGTGGTGGTGGTGGTGCTGCCGCTGCCCTCCCCGCGCCCGCTCGCCCGCATACATTACCTGCTCCGCCGGCGCGACTCTCCCAGTCTCCGATGTCTTCTTCTCTGCACTGGTCTCCGGGTCCGGCAGGCTTCACTTCTTCCTGTCTGGGGGAAGTTTGAACAGTAGAGCGCCCTCTACTGTTTAAACTTCCTGTCAGGACAGGATGAAGTGAAGCCTGCTGGATCCGGAGCCCAGCGCGAGACGGAGCAGCGGTGACCGGGTGAATATGCGCCGGCCGGATCAAGTAATGTATTGCAGCTGTATTGCGTCGGTCGTCGGGCACTCGAACGCCGCTATCGACGCACTCCTGACCCGCCGGCGATCGAGAATAATCTTCCGCATGGACGGATCGACGGGAATCGATGGGAACGATTGATTTTGGATGGAAATTGATCGTTCTGTCAGTGTTTACGCAACGATTTCACAGCAGATTCGATCACAGTGATCGAATCTGCTGTATATCGGCGGCAAAATCATTAGGTGTCTGGGCACCTTTAGTGTATGGCCACCATTAGAAGCTTCCCTGCCAGCAAAGCTGGATGCATCCAAAGTTGTAGATAATGTTATCTTGTGTTTAATTGTATCAAGTGAGGAATGTAAATAAACACTTCTCTGACACTGCCGGGTCCCCTGAACAAAGTCAGACAATTTAGAAAGCATTTCTCCTTGTTAGAACATGAATAAAGGAGTTATAACTAAAATGCAACGTCAGCTTTCAGAGCAAAAAAAGTGTACTTTGGGAATGTATAATTTCTAAAAGAATACTAATACTTATGCGCAAAAGCAAATATGATAACTGTATGGCATATAAAAAGTAGGAAAACATATTTTTATTGAATATTATGTCAGGGTTTTATACCACTTTAAAGAGAACCCGAGGTGGCATTGTATTACGTTAGTGGGGCACAGAGGCTGGTTGGTCACACTAACACCAGCCTCTGTTGCCCCATCGTGTGTCTCAAAGACCCCCCTGCTCGCCGCTATACCCCCGCAGTGCTGGCGACATGCAGCGTGTCGCCAGCACAATGTTTACTCTAGTGCTGTCTGTCAGCGCCGCTCCGCCGCCTCCTCCGCATCGCCGCTACCCGCCCTCGTGCCTTCCCTTCCGCTGATTGGAGGGAAGGGACGGGGGCGGGTAGCGGCGATGCGGAGGAGGCGGGGGAGCGGCGCTGACAGACAGCGCTAGAGTAAACATTGTGCTGGCGACACGCTGCGTGTCGCCAGCACTGCGGGGAGTATAGCGGCGAGCAGGGGGGTCTTTGAGACACACGATGGGGCAACAGAGGCTGGTGTTAGTGTGCCCAACCAGCCTCTGTGCCCCACTAACGTAATACAATGCCACCTCGGGTTCTCTTTAAGGCTGCTTTCACAGTGCGACGTTACAGCCGCACGTTACAGCAGCCCCTATCGCAGAACAACTGACAGTGATGACAAATCAATGGGCTGTTCACAGTGCCCACGTTGCATCGGAGTATAACGCTGCACGTTAAATGAAAGTGCAGCATGCTGTGCGTTATACTCGTATTCGGCTGCGTTCGACTGTTTGCACATGCTCAGTAATATTTGTTTTTGTTTTCTTTAAATGTGCCGCATGCACCGTTTTCATTCGATCCGTATGCGTCAAAAAGTACGCATCACGTACGCATCAAGAGACGCATAACGCAGTTCAATGTAACGTCCAACTTCTAAGCTAACATGCGTTGCGTTAGGGACACGTTATGCGACCTTAATGTTGCATCAAACGCAACGTCTTAGTGTGAAAGAGCCCTAAGAGAAGGAAGCCTAAGGGCCCTTTCACACTAGAGGGCTTTTTCGGCGTTTTAACGCCAAAGCCGAAGTTAGTGTTTTCTAAGGTAAAATGAAAGTCCATAGACTTTCATTTTACCTTTTATATCTAACGCTGCTTTTTTTTATATCTAACGCCGCATGCACAGAAGCAAGAAGCCCACGGCTCCAACTTACTGCACATGCGCGGGCGGGCTTGTTAGATTACTGTTATAACCCCATTGAAACCCCATGCCTTCTATATTGTTTTTAGTTAACGATGATTATTCAGATAAGCTTGGCAAAAGATATGTGTGTATTTCAAGAATTAGTGTCAGTTATATGCTAGCTAGAGTTATTCCTTAAACAAGTGCCAATAGCAAAATCTTCAGAATATATTTGAAATTAAGCTAAGGGAAATTGTTTATACTTTTATGGAGAAGATAACAGTTCCAGGCAGAGCAATGTTGCCATGTCTTTCTTTGTTTTGGGAACAATATCTTATTTTGAAATTAGCAATGACAGCAAACATCATATTATGGTTATGGTACTTTACTGTGACGTTTATAAAATGTCAGATGGATAAAGAATTTTTAATCAAAAGCTTTATATGTAATCAGTGCTGCTCGGATACCATTTTTCACTATCTGGAACCAATTCGGATCCGGATACCCCTCTATCCGATCCGAGTCGGATATCTGGATCAAATATTTTCCAATCCAAATTCGGGTCGGATATCTGACCCCAGTACCCTGTGTATCTGGCCGGATTCGGATATCTGGATAGAAAAACTGGAAGTGCCCTTTAAATTGCTTTAAAAAGGGTTTTTAGGGTCAATGAGGCATGTACTGTATCATCATTATTTTGCAAAGGGGAACACTAATCTATGATCTGGGGACTTAAAATCCCCCCCCCCCCCCAAAAAAAAAATGTCTGTCAATTAACATCAGGCATAGGTTCCAGACAGCGGTAGTGCAGCCCGCATTGTGTCCAAAGTCCAAAGTGCAAAGTGCCACGTGCAAAGTGCCAAGTGCAAACACGTGCAAAGTGCCACGTGCAAAGTGTCACGTGCAAAGTGCCAAGTGCATACACGTGCAAAGTGCCACGTGCAAAGTGCCGCGTGCAAACATGTGCAAAGTGCCACCAGATTGACCAATAGATAGATCCCTCTCTGATCGAATCTGATCAGAAAGGGATCTAATGGCTGCCCATACACTGCACACAGATTTGGAATTATTTTAAGCATATAATTGTTTGCCTTTAATGATTGACAGCAGGAGCAACAAATTAAGGAGGGAGGCAGAGTGGAGAACGACAGCAAATCGCAATGCCCTGGTGAAGAGAGGTGTGTCCCTCTTGAAATGCATAGGCATGATTGGTAGTTGGCATCGTGACATCACACAGTGCAACTTCCGGGTCTTTTTGTGGACAGCAAGTACAGCAATAGACCGAATCTACTGTTATACTCCTGACTGCGGAAGCTGCTGGCCGGGGGCCGGGGCTCCGCAGCTGTCAAGTAGGTCTGAATCTAATCTCTCCATCTCCCCAGCCCACGTACAGATGGTGCAGCTCCACTAGGACATTTTTTGATTGATGGAGCAAGGCGAAATGGACTGAAAGACACGCTAATCAAGTGGAGCCGTGAGTACCAGGAGATAGACTCCTTCTATTGAATGCCGCTATTGTGCTGCTCTATATAAACTGTGCAAGATATGAAACCGATTTAGGACTTCCGAAATACAAGTGGATTTCGATGTCTTATGCTATCTACGTATGGATATTGGTTTGTATACATTTTATCTTGATTTAGGAGTTAGAAGGAGGCTCTATCTACAGGAACATTGCAGGAGCGATCCCTGTGATCTGTCCAATTATCTGTGCGAGATCTCGCAGTGTGTATGGTGGTGTGGATGAGGTGTGAGATTGCTCGCAGGATATGTTGCTAGACCGCTAAGGGTGTGTTTTCTAATGTTTGGTAGAGGCATTTTGAGCATTTTTTTTACTGTGAATTTTATTCATTTAATTGATTTTATTCTAATCAAGTGAAGAATTTATCTTTGCATAGTGCGCAGGAGTCCATGTATTTATATATTTCTCCTATTTTAGTAAGACTGTGGGTGTTTGCTTACTATCTCTCCTAGCAGCCTAATCACATTATTTGTACTACAGAGGAGCGCTGCAATTGTCTAATTTTAAATTGTACCGTAATTGGCTTATTTATATTGTTTGTAACCTAAGAAAAATAAAATATTAACAGAGAAGAAAAGTGGGCAACTGAAGGTAAGAGAATAGTCTCCAACCTCCACCAGCTAGCTAAAAACCTGGTCATTCCGCATCCATCTCTCTTCTTTCCTGATCGACATGCATTAAAACAATCCATAATCACATCCACACCACCCATCCATATTAAAACCACCCATCATCAATCTCCCCTTATGAACCCTTTTTCATACCGATCTAAACACTTCCATTAAGTTCATCTACTCATCTTGGATAAGCACTAATTAAAAGTTTATTTGGCCTCGTCCCTTCTCGGGATCTTGGGCAGTTTCCATTTAGAGGAATTTAGTCATTTCCATTTGCCCTTCTGCTACCGTCGCTATAGAGGGATCCCCCCCCCCCCCCATCCTAGCTAACGATTGCTTTGCTATCATTGAGCCCAAACTGATCAGAGTATGTGTTGGGTACCTTTTACCTATTGGTGTTAAGCCAGAAAGATCCACATTCTTATCTATTAGGTAATGGATAGGTGGATTCCTATTAAGATAGTTTCAATCTTACAGGGCAGCTCTTCCACATGTGCATATATGTTGCATCCTTGGTATGAGATTTCCGACATAGCTGTGATTTATTCTATAATGTATGTATTTGAGTGCCTGTAATTAATGCTAATTATTACCTGGTAAGGTTTTCAGTAGATACACATACCACTGCCTTAAGGTTGAGTCTCCCATCAGATAGATCATTTTGTCATCCAAACATTTGTACATTTGTTCTTTGAGTGTGAAGTTTGCCATGTTACAGAAGATGGGTCTCCACTTGTCCTGGAAAACAAAGCCACTGGGAAATGGAGATTTCACTCCAGTTTTGCATTGTTGTAGAGATGGAGACGATGACGCTGAAAAAATAGAACAAAAATGGGATCAGAATAAAATAGTCTAGAACAAACACAAACAGGTACAAGACAAGACAAATAACTTTTCTATCGCGCTTTTCTCCTGGCCGACTCAAAGCACCAGAGCTGCAGCCACTAGGGCACGCTCTATAGGCAGCAGCAGTGTTAGGGAAACTTGCCTAAGGTCTCCTACTGAATAGGTGCTGGCTTACTGAACAGGCAGAGCTGAGATTCAAACCCTGATCTCCTGTGTCAGAGGCAGAGCCCTTAACCATCACACCACCCAGCCACAGAGACCTAAAGTACATCTAACCCCAAGAAGTTTTGATTCCTCTAGAATGGGGCAAAACTACAAACCCTTTCAAACAAGATCTATCCTTTTAAAGAGGTATGTGTAATAATCAACACAAATGTCACGATATGTAATAAAGTCAGTAAAGATTATTTTGATATCATATCCCATCAGAAAATATTTAAATAATAAGTAAACATACAGTCTGGGGGGAATCTGAACTGAACTCAAGCACCCTGATTGGACCCATGTGGGCAAGCAGACTATCAACTATAGTGGTAGACACCTTATGTAAAGTGCGTTACCCACAAGGGTGTGTTGTGGCAATACTCGCCATGTGAAGCTTCCTGTTATTTTCTGTGAAAAGTGTTTTTGCCAATTGATAAATAGAAATGGCCCAAACTGTTTGCTGGCGAGCAGTATTCTGTGAACACCTGTTATCCGCATTCGCGGCGAACAGCAAACATTTGGCATATTCGATTTGCCCCCTATACATTATCATTAAGCTACACTTTGTCCCATTACCTCACAGTCAGCAGACACATGGCAGCCAGTCAGCTAGCAACCCCCTCCTGAACTCCCCACCTCCCTATCAAAAAGCAGTTGCAGTGGCCATGTTGGATTAATTCTCTGCTGGCTGTTGGCTGCTGACTGTTAGTGAGAGCAGGGTCAAACTTGAAGCATAGGTAGGGAAAGTATTAGCTAGGCCTGTGTTCTTGTTCCTCACTTGCTGTGAAAGCATCCCTAACAGCCTTTAGAGGGCTAGCACACGGGTCTCCTGTGGTTTTTTTGTACAGTACACTCCACAGCCCACTGACACCCAGAGCTGTGTGCACACTACTGCTGTTGCCTCATTAAGTTGCAGGCATAAAACCACTCCAGTGCATTATTATTTCACTGTATTCTGATAGTACTATTGCATTTCTCTGTGTAAGACACTCCACAGCCCACTGACACCCAGAGCTGTGCTTAATGTGATTTATGCCCTTTAGGGATTAAAACCCAACTTTGTGACAACTCTGTAATTTTTGGTGAGACTTTTGCCATGGATCCCCCTCTGGCATGCCACAGTACAGGTGTTAGACCCCTTAAACTACTTTTTCATCACTTTTGTGGCCAGAAACAGTCTTTGTAGGTTTTAAAATTTGCCTGCCCATTGAAGTCTATGGAAGTTCACGTTCGCTGTTCGCAAATGGAAAATTCTAAGCTCGCGACATCTCTATTGATAAATGGCACTAGAGGTAGCCTTTGGGGGGGACAAGTGGGGTGGTCACGCCAGGCCCTGCATCTGAAGGGGGCCCCGTGGTCATGCCTTGCTGTGCTCACACTGAGAACCCCGTTCTGGGTGAGCTGGAGGCACTAGAGGCTCCCTAAGCTAATCAGGTTTTTTTCATTTGGCACTGTTATTGGCCTGAGGAAGCGGCTTAGACCCACGAAACGCGTTGCCTATGCGTGATAATAAAAATCTTTTGTTGTTAGAAAGATTTTGTTATTTGAGGTAAGCTACCTCCCTTTCTTTTGTTTTTATTTGTTTTTAAAGAATTTTATATACACTAGGGCGCCTCTTTCACCCATATTGTACAGAACAAGAAGTCTGCAATATGTATATACCACTCTGCAGCTATACACTCCTTATCAAATTTTAGTAGAAAAAAAAAGGTGTGTGTGTGGGGGGGGGGGGGGGGCTTGGGGTAAAATTAGGGAAGAAAGGAGGGGAGGGGGAGGAAGGGATACAGGGAAAGGGGAAGGTACAAGGGAAGACACACATGTCGTAATTAATGTTGTATAAAGGCAGACAATACGTTCAGAAAATGAACCATAATGGACAAGGCTTAATGTTCATGGTTGCAGCAAAATCGTGGATGCTGCGGCAACAGCTATATCTCGACATAGGAGGGATCCAGCTAGAATTCATCTAGAGAAAAGTCCCTGGGGGTCAGGACCTTATAATGGCTATGGTTGTGGTTGTATGAGAAGGGGAGAGAGGGAATCAGGTGTGGAGGGAAAAATAAAGAAGAACCTTTGACCTGCTAAGAAAAATGGTAGACTTCCACAAACACACAAAGGTATCCTGCGCTCCAGTCAGAAGGTCGCACAGTCAAAGGTGGTTCCCCCTTTAAATATTCTGCACTGCAGCGCTCCGGGTAGGGTGGTTAGCAGAACAACTGAAGAAAAATGGAGCGCGCCATAGTGCTTTAAACGTTATAGGGGTATTTTATTGACACTTAAAAGTTATACTCACAAACATTGGAGTTAAAATCGCATATCAGCGGACAGCCTCAGTGATGGCGGATGACGCACTGTGGCCAGCAGCGCGGATTCCGATGTCCTGGGCTCCGGTACGCTGAGGAGTGGGCGTGACTAAATTCAGTAAGCGTGGGACGTCAGGCTGGCTGTCCGCTGATATGCGATTTTAACTCATTATGCATTATGGCGCGCTCCATTTTTCTTCAGTTGTTCTAAGAAAAATGGTAACAAGCTATAGATTCTGGCATTGCTAGGCCAAAAAGGAGGGAAGAGCATCAGATTCACAGAAATCAATCCACACCGCCCATCTGAGTGTAAATACATCATATTTATCCTGAGCAGACAGCATTAGATCACCCATTCGCTTAATGTGATTAACTTGAGAGATGAACTCTGCTAGGGAGGGAGCAGTCTGTTTTCTCCAGTGTCTGGCTATGAGTAGTCGGGCACACATACGAAGATATCTACAAATAGGCTTTTTGGCCTTAGCTGGAGAGCCTGGGATGATGGATAGCAATCCAATCTCTGGAGTACAAGACATGGATTGACAGTAGAGAATTTCATGAAGATCGAATTCTCTTTGCCAAAAGGGGCGAAGAATAGAGCATTGCCACCAGATATGGAAATAATGACCCTCAGCAGAGCAACAAGTTGCTTGAGGTGTTGGGGTCAAATTTATCAAGCTTCACTGGATCCCTGTAGCATATAACAACATATAATCTACTTCCTAAACTGGGGGACACCTATATACCTACTACCTAACTGGGGGACACTTATATACCTATTATCTAACTGGGGGACACCTATATACCTATTACCTTAACTGGGGGACACCTATATACCTATTACCTAACTGGGGGGCACCTATATACCTATTACCTAAACCGGGGGACACCTATATACCTACTACCTAAACTGGGGGACACCTATATACCTACTACCTAAACTGGGGGACAGCTATATATCTACTTCCTAAACTGGGGGACAGCTATATATCTACTTCCTAAACTGGGGGACACCTATATACCTACTACCTAACTGGGGAACACCTATATACCTATTACCTAAACTGGGGGACACCTATATACCTACTACCTAAACTGGGGGACACCTATATACCTACTACCTAAACTGGGGGACAGCTATATATCTACTTCCTAAACTGGGGGACAGCTATATATCTACTTCCTAAACTGGGGGACACCTATATACCTACTACCTAACTGGGGGACACCTATATACCTATTACCTAACTGGGGGACACCTATATACCTATTACCTTAACTGGGGGACACCTATATACCTATTACCTAAACTGGGGGACACCTATATACCTACTACCTAAACTGGGGGACACCTATATACCTATTACCTAAACTGGGGGACACCTACATACCTATTACCTAAACTGGGAGACACCTACATACCTACTACCTAAACTGGGGGACACCTACATACCGACTTCCTAAATTGGGTCACACACATACATACAGATATATATATATATATATATATATATTTATATATACTACCTAAACTGGGGGACACCTATATACCACCTTCCTAAACTGGGGGGACACCTATATAACTTTTTCCTAAACTGGGGGACACCTATATACCTACTACCTAAACTGGGGACACCTATTATGTTATTATTATGTTACTATTATTAACACCTATTATTGTGGTGTTATGCAGCCCTCTGTGCGATTTTTCTGCTGAAATGCTGCCTAAGTTGCGATTATTTTCTGGTGAAATGCTGCCCACTGTACGATTATTTTATGATGAAATGCTGCCCAAGGTGCGATTATATTATGGTGAAATGTAAGCTAGGGTGCGATTATTTTGTGGTAAAATGCTGCCCACTGTACGATTATTCTCTGGTGAAATGCTGCACTCATTGCGATTATTCTCTGGTGAAATGCTGCACTCATTGCAATCATTCTCTGGTGAAATGCTGCCCAATGTATGATTATTATCTGGTGCATGTTGCTGAAATGTTGTACTCATTGCGTTTATTTTCTGCTAAAATGTTGCACTCATTGCGTTTATTTTCTGCTGGAATGTTGCACTCATTGCATTTATTTTCTGCTGAAATGTTGCACTCATTACGTTTATTTTATGGTGAAATGTTGCACTCATTGCGATTATTTTATGGTGAAACATTGCTGCATTACGATTTTATGGTGAAATGCTGCCCCATTACAATTATTTTATAGTGAAACGCTGCCCCATTACGATTATTTGGCACCTACTGGGGGGCCCCATCCAAATTTTTGCAAGGGGGCCCAGTGATTTCTAGTTACGCCCCTGACTACTACCTAAACTGGGGATACCTATAGACTTGGCTATCTATACTGGGGACACCTATAGTATGTCTATATTGGGGACACCTATAGACCTGGCTACTTTATACTGATACTAATTATTTAGCGCCAACATATTACGCAACATGTATTGTCTTGTCACTAACTGTCCCACAGAGGGGCTCACAATCGAATCCCTACCATAGTCATATGTGTATGTATGTATCGTAGTCTAGGGCCAATTTTTAGGGGGAAGTCAATTAACTTATCTGTATCGTATGGTATTGGGATGTGGGAGGAAACCAGAGTGCCTGAAGGAAACCCACACAGACAAAGGGAGAACATACAAACTCCTTGCAGATGTTGACCTGGCTGGGATTCAAACCGGGAACCCAGCGCTGCAATGCGAGAGCGCTAACCACTACGCCACCATGCTGCCATACTACTGTACTATATTGTACTGCCATCTTCAGCAGTACTTCACAGAGTATGTAGTCATGTCACTGACTATCCTCTGAGGAGCTTACAATCTAATCCTGCCATAGTCTAATGTCCTACCATATTATTATGTAGTTATATAGCATCCTCGACTCCAACTCCGACTCCACAGCCCTGCTGGCATCTTTTGCAGCACTTTGCAGAGAACATAGCCATGTTACTGACTTTTCTCAGGGGAGCTCACATTCTAATACCTACCACTATTTTGTGCGAGAGAACACTGGCTAATGTGTGTTTTTTTGGGGGTGGGAACATTTCCTACTTGCTTTTTTAGGGTCACTTTACTCATACCCTGGGAGAAAACATGGCCCCCACCGACTTTGGGCTGCACTCTTACTAGGAAATTTGAATTGGCCACACCCACTGTAGGTTATGGACACGCCCACTGCATTCTGTGGCCACACCCATTTTTTCGCCGCGGCACGCTAAGCGCGACGCCAACGCCCTCCCAGGGGGGGCGCCAAACCCTCCCAGTGGGGAGCCCAAACCCTAAATACAGCCCTGACAGGGGGCATCCCTGCCGCATCCCATTGCCAATGTAGAAGGCGTCAGACAGGATCCCATTAACCTGCACTCTGGCAGAAGGGGAACTATACAATCCCATGATCTTATGTAGAAGAGAGGGACCAATACCGATCTGAAGGAGAGTCTCTTTTAAGAACCCTCAATGGATCCTGTCAAACTTCTCAGCATCTACAGAAAGAACGCAGAGGGGAATGTTTTCTTTTCTAGCCCTATTGATGATCAAGATGGACTTAAGAGTGTTGTCTCTAACCTCACTGAAAAGGGTGAAACCCACCTTATCTGTATGCATAAGGTTTAGGAGTATGGGTTTCAGCCTCTCTGAAATAATCTTAGAGAACACCTTAAAGAGTAACTTCAGCCTAAACAAACATATTGTCATTAGCAGTGGTGCTCGGATGTCCTCATCCATGAATTTGGCAACCACGGACGTTGCTGAAAAAAAATCCGCCTCCGGCGTGATTGTGTTTTTTCTTGCAGCGATTAGCAATGACATGACAGCAGAGTTGTCAGTGGACCCGGGCAGTGTGAACGCAGAGTGTAGTAGTGACTGAGTCAGGAGGACAAAGGGGCCGGTCAGTTTGGCAGCACAGAAGGACCATGGCAACGCACTGGTAGTAGTAGTACCACAGTGTAATAGTGCTGCCCAAACAATTAAATACGTCAGTGGACCCGGGCAGTGTGAATGCAGAGTGTAGTAGCGACTAAGTCAGGAGGACAAAGCGGCCAGTCAGTTCAGGCGCACAGAAGGACCATGGCAACTCACTGGTAGTACCACAGTGTAATAGTGCTGCCCAAAAAATTAAATGCGTACGGTGACCCGGGCAGTGCGAACGCAGAGTGTAGTAGCGACTGAGTCAGGAGGACAAAGGGGCCAGTCAGTTCGGGCAGCACAGAAGGACCATGGCAACTCACTGGTAGTACCACAGCCCAAAAATGAACCAAGGCAGGTGTAACGATCGGTGTCAGCAAGATGTTATACCTGATTATGTGGTGATCTGCAGAATCACCAATAATGCAAGTATAGCAAGACACAGGACACCCAGGTGTAAGATAAGTGTTTGGTGCAACAGTAAATATAGATAGAGATACCCACTATTTCAGAGGAGCTGGTGAAGGAGGTATCTCTAAAGAAAACTGTAAACAGTACTACAGCAGGCTGGAGACACAGAGGAGTTAGTGACAGGTTCACCCGAGGAGCGGGTGAAGCACAGTAAGACAATGTATACTGATCTCTCGTGGAGCGAGTGATTCAGACTGTACTGCAGCAGGTGATCACCTGAGTGTCAGGAGATCCTAGGCAGTACCGTATTAGCTAGTCACCTGAGGAGCAGGTGATTAAGACTGTATTGCAGCTATCTACCTGAGGAGCAGGTAATTCAGACTGTACTGCAGCTATCTACCTGAGGAGCAGGTAATGCAGATTGTACTGCAGCTATCAACCTGAGGAGCAGGTGTTTCAGACTATACTGCAGTTATCAACCTGAGGAGCAGGTGATTAAGACTATGCTGCAGCTATCAACCTGAGGAGCAGGTGATTATTAAACTGAGAATCCCTCACCAGAACTATGCTCACTGGTGAGGGCAGAAGAGTCAGACAAGCAGGTTCAGCAACACACGGACAGATACAGTACAAAGGCAGAAGACTGAATCAGAGTGAGGACTAAGCTAAGTCGGCAACTAGATCAGATAGGCAAAAGCACAGAATCAAAAGACAGAGGAGTAGTCAAGGCTAGCAGAGGGTCATAACAAATAATACAATTCAGTTAGTACTTTAAGCTATCAATAGAATGACTAAGTGTGAATCCCCAGCTCCTGCTGGTTCTAGCACACTTTCGGATCTGACTAAGGGTCTGAGTGCTAACACGTAGCATATGCAACAGCAGACAAGGAACAACTGACTGGCATGCTGTATATATACTGGGAGCACTCCTTAGCGCCGCCTCAGTCACTCAGCCAATCGGGATCAGTGTTGGAGTCAGCTGACCGGCTGATCAGCTGACTCCCCTTCTGCTTGCATAAAGTTCCTGTCTGTGCGCGCGTGCGTAGACCTCAGTCTATGTGTGACTGAGGGACCAGGCAAAGTTCCATCCTGTAACAGCGTGGTGGAGGCCCCTGGCTGAGACGCGGGGACAGCCGCCATGTCGCTCAGCCCTGCGGCGGCCTCCCCCACATTCACCATAGTCCCAGGCACAACTCCATCATGTACCCGCGCGGTGGAAACCGCCGGCTGAGACACGGAGATAGCCGCCATGCTGCTCCCTTTAAAGCAGGCAGGTTGTTGTAACTTTTAGCAGCCACTTCATGACCCCCTGTGTCCGACAATAGGGGCCTTCCACCCAAGCCTGGTTGATTTTCAGAAAGGTGAGAGGTGGATGCTGTGGCTGGCACCTCTGCTCCGGGCTGCTGCACTGCATACAGGCTCTTGCTTAGGCTCTTCAGGTCTCGGGGGCACCAGTTGCTGGTGCTGGTGGTGTTTGTTGTGCTGCTGGTTGGCGGTGTCAGGCACCTGTTGCTGGGTTGGCAGAGCAGTTACAGTGGGGGTAGAAGGCTGGGGGAGTGCTTCCAGTAGTCTGCGCACAAGGGCCTCCTGCAACTCCCTTATGCGTTGCTCGGTGGTGGATGGCATCATGAACTCTCCCAGCTTCCCCTTCAGACATGGGTCCAGCATCAAGGTGATTCAGATGTCATCCCTTGAACGCATCTGGATCACCTGGGGGTCGCTGTGAAGGCAGCGCAACATGTGCACACCCATGGGGAACAAGTGGGCATTGGCAACAACATCTTCATCGTCCTCATTGTCCCATATCACATGCCTGTCCTCTTCCTGTGCTGTGTCATCCTCCCCAACCCACCATCCCCGTACAACGCCAGCGGCGCTCTGCTCCTCCTGCTCCTCCTCAGCATTCAGGTTAGGGACCTCCAACTCCTCCACTACCTTTGAGCCCTCCTGTGAGCTGGACTGTGCTGCCATCTGCTCCTTATCCAGCTGCCTCAGGGCTGCCTCCCCATGTTCAATTAAATTGCACAGTGCCTGGTCCAGCAGGCAATAGAGATGGCTCGAACCTCCGATTTTCAGTTCATGAACCTCGAATGCGAACTTCCGCAAAAGTTCGGTTCGCGCAAACTTTCGTGAACCGCAATAGACTTTAATGGGGAGGCGAACTTTGAAAACTAGAAACATTTATGCTGGCCACAAAAGTGATGGAAAAGATGTTTCAAGGGGTCTAACACCTGGAGGGGGGCATGGTGGAGTGGGATACACACCAAAAGTCCCGCAGAAAAAGCTAGATTTGACACAAAGCAGCGTTTTAAGGGCAGAAATCACATTGAATGCTAAATTGCAGGCCTAAAGTGCTTTAAAACATCTTGCATGTGTATACATCAATCAGGGAGTGTAATTAGAGTTCTGCTTCACACTGTCACACCAAACTCACTGTGTAATGCACCGCAAACATCTTTTTGCGTAGTGACAGCCGTGCTGGACTGGTGCGCACCATGGCGAGAGTGCAGGCCATGGCGGTTTTCAAGTCCATATGGTCGGGCTGAGGTAGCTGAATGACAGAACAACAGTGACTGGCAAGCCGATCGAATTTGGTCCGTCCATAATGAAGCAACAACCTTATTATCTTCTTGTATGTAGGTAGGCATAGGTAGGTGCCCCAGTATAGGTAGGTAGGCATAGGTAGGTGCCCCGGTATAGGTAGATAGGCATAGGTAGGTGCCCCAGTAGTTAGCTAGGCATAGGTAGGAGTACCAATATAGGTAGGTAGGCATAGGTAGGTGTCCCAGTATAGGTAGATAGGCATAGGTAGGTGCCTCAGTAGTTAGCTAGGCATATGTAGGAGTCCCAGTATAGGTAGGTAGGCAGGCATAGGTTAGTGTCCCAGTATAGGTAGGTAGGCATAGGTAGGTGCCCCAGTAGTTAGCTAGGCATATGTAGGAGTCCAGTATAGGTAGGTAGGCATAGGTAGGTGTCCCAGTATAGGTAGATAGGCATAGGTAGGTGCCCCAGTAGTTATCTAGGCATAGGTAGGAGTCCCAGTATAGGTAGGTAGGCATAGGTAGGTGCCCCAGTAGTTAGCTAGGCATAGGTAGGAGTCCCAGTATAGGTAGGTAGACATAGATAGGTGCCCCAGTAGTTAGCTAGGCATAGGTAGGAGTCCCAGTATAGGTAGGTAGGCATAGGTAGGTGTCCCAGTATAGGTAGATAGGCATAGGTAGGTGCCCCAGTAGTTAGCTAGGCATAGGTAGGAGTCCCAGTATGGGTAGGTAGGCATAGGTAGGTGCCCCAGTAGTTAGCTAGGCATAGGTAGGAGACCCAGTATAGGTAGGTAGGCATAGGTAGGTGCCCTAGTATAGGTAGGTAGGCATAGGTAGGTGCCCTAGTATAGGTAGGTAGGAATAGGTAGGTGTCCCAGTATATATAGTTAGGCAGGGCCTGGCTGGCACAGTAATAGCAATTACCAAGGTCCAGCTGCAACAGATAGGACTGTATAATGCAGTGTCAGCGGGCAACAAAAAAAAACACATCAGGAGAACATTAGCTCTCAAAAGAGCTGTTGAGGGGTGCTATTTTAGCAGTAACAATCGTTCAGGCCATCTCTATTCTCTAATTCTTTTAGCGTTGCCTCATCTATGGTTGGGAGTCCAGTTTTCAGGATAATTGACAATAACTTGTGGGAGAAATTTTGGGGATTCATGTTCTCAAATTTACCCCTAATATTGCAGAGATCCTCATAGTATGATTTAAATGTGTCTGCTATATCATTAGTGGCATTTTTCCTGGGATGTAGATATTTTGCCAAGAACGTGCCACACTTGTCAGCCTTTTCGTGCAAGAATCCTTGGAACCGCTCTCTCTGGGCAACAGAGCGTTCGTATAAGATTGTTAAGGCTTTTTGTCTGCAGGCATTAAGATGGATTGTTATGTGTTGCAAATTAATAGGGTCCCTTTTTAGCGAGGAGAACGACGAGGGGAACGCCAGCGCATACCACTAAGGCTGCATCTGAAATGACCACCAGCTCAGTGTGAAGCACCTAAATAGATTTTATGCACACTTTGCATTCAATTCAGATGCAAATCATATGCAAATCTGCTACTACTTATTATGCAAACAGGAAACTCAGCAGGAGGGGCTGGGAGCAGCTAATAGTTACAAAGTTAAAAAAGGTGTGGGGGGGGGGAAAGGCTGCGCGTCCCTAAACACATGTTGCAATTGAATGGTTAATCGCACAGGCATACACCACCTCTGTCAGACTGAAAAATGCATGCCCTGCATCCTAGACAAGTGCCAACATTTATTAAACTATGAGGAACTTTAGCTTCCAATATGGTTTGCATGCAAAGTATATTATACTAGACACTTGCACCACGGTGAGGCAAACCTCAGGGCAAGTGACCTAACCTAAATTTAAAACCTTGGAAACAGCAGCAGCTAAGCAAAAAAAAAATGTGTAACTTACATTTTGTTGAACAGCGAGGAGAACGCCAGCGCGTACCACTAAGGCTGCATCTGAAATGACCACCAGCTCAGTGTGAAGCACCTAAATAGATTTTCTGCACACTTTGCATTCAATTCAGATTCCAGCTCTGAAATGTCTGCAAGCAATTTTGTCAATCTAGAGGTGGCCATACATGGTACAATGTTTCATTTTTTTCGATTAGATAATTTAGTTTGATTATTCTATTAGATCGAATATAAAGGTTTATCCAGCATGTCCGATCAGATTTTTCTCGAAAAAACGGGATAATCGTTCGAATTTCTTAATCGAAAAAAAAAATATTTTCAACTTTCATTTGATTCGATCAGTTAGATTGAATAAATGGGAAAATCTTACGTTTTTATTGTATCGTGTATGGGCACCAGTGCATTTCAGTGCCTCCCACTTAAAGGTGTCCGCAGTGTCATCTTCCTCGAGAAATGACTTGAAATCAGAGATGGCCCTGCGGACATCATCTAGACACATTTGATCTTTTAACAGATTAGACTTAAGTTTCCAAGAAAAAGAGCCACTAGGTCCCCCCCAGCATATCCAGTGTGCAAAAGACAGGGACGTGATTGCACCAAAGTCTGATCCCTATATGTGTGGAGGAAACCATATCAAGCAAGTTCTGGGAGTGGAGAATATCATCTATTCTACTGGAAGTTCCATGGGGGCCGAGAAAAATGTATAATCTTTGGACTTTGGATGGAAGACCCGCCAACAGTCTACTAATCTAAGGGCATGTAGTTTATTCTTAATTTTAATGCGTACACTCGAGGGTATGCTGGAGAGACCCACTGAGGAGTCCGGATCAGGGTTTAGACAAAAGTTTAAATCTGCACCAAGTATAACTTGACCTTTAGCGAAGGCTTCCTACTTAGAGAGATATCTCAGAAAACATTGGCCCTGATTCTGATTAGGCAGATAAAAGGAGGCCACTGTATATTGTTTACCACAAACCTTAAGATGTAAGAATATATATCTGCCCAAAGGATCAATCAGGATTTCAACATCTGAGAAGGGGAGAGATCTGTGCAGGACTATTGAAACACCTTTGGATTTGGAATCAGGAAAGGTACTGTGAAACCACGAAGTGTAGTTTCGATCTTTAACTATGGGGTGGTTATCTGTTTTGAAATGGGTTTGATATTAGCTTTATGCATACTACAGTATGTAGGATCTGGGATCTCTTAGTTGGGCTGTTGAACCCTTTTACATTAAAAGAGGCACATCCACACATCTCTCCCCTTGATGTCTTATAAGAACCAGTGGTCATAACGTATGGAGAAAAGAGTATAAGCAGCAACCATTAAAGCAATTAGATTATGAACGTACGTTCTGAGAGGTAATGTGATGTAGATGAGTTCTACATATAATAAACTCAACATGAAAAGTGCACATCTTAAAAAAAAAATAAAAAACTAAAGGCAAAAAAAAAAAAAAAAAAAAAGCATAATGACAAGCACATACTGTACAAGCAAGTGAATAACATCAATCACGTATATCTGGAAGCTAAGAAAAAAACAGGCTAAGATGGGTGGGGGTGAGGAGGCCAAAAGCACACCAGGCCTCTCCACTCGGCACCCCAGGTAAACAGGTTAACAAACAACATTCCAGTGACATGAAGTAGAAACATCGGTGGTGTAAAGAATGAGAAAAGAGCCCCCGGAGGAGCCCCCTAGTTCTTAGAAGACACAAATATATGTCTCACGTGGGGGGATGATCTGGCTGAAAGTTCTTAAGTTCAGAAGATAAGGTAAAACTGTTATGGTGATCTGCGTCACCGAGCTAAGTGAAGCTATTGTATAACGCAGATGTGCATTTGATGTGGATAGTTTAGACCCAGTCCAAAAGATGATAGGGCATATGGGGTAGAAGACCATCTTCGTGAAAACGATAAAAGTCATAAAAAACAAGAAAAAAAGAAAACCTCGGTATATGAGAAGGATTCAAAAATTAACCATACTTATCAGATAGAGTGGACCTCCAACATGGGGCCGGACGGATCAGTAGAGGCTGCACGCTTCATGGAGTTGCCTGATGAGGGAAGAAGGGTGGCCAGGACCGGCTTCTCTGTCAGGAGATCTAGCCCTGCGCCTGTTACCTTGGTCTACTGTTTGCCGTCTGCTTCGTTGCTGGAGGGCATCTGGAGGTGTGTCAGGGTTCGGAGGATCAAGGAGACAAGCAGAGAGCTGTACAGGAAGTAGATCTAGAGTCTCATGAAACTTGATCAGGTCTGCAGGACAATATATACATGCCGATTTACCCTTGTGGTGTACTTGTAGCTGGAAGGGATAACCTTAGTGATAGGGAATATGCTTTGGAACGTAGAACCTCAAGAAGAGGATGAACAGCTATGCGCAGTTGCAGGGTGAGGCGGGAGAGGTCCACCAGGATAGTAATTTTAGCGCCATGGAAATCAACATGGTCCTTGTCTCTGGAAGCAAGCGTAATGGCTTATTTTACTGTATAGTATTGGATGCGACAGACCTCTCGGACGTTCCCGGATTAGTGCTGATCAGGCCAAAGGTGTAGTGTGCCCTATCCAGCTCGATGGGAGAGTCTCTGGGGTTTTCTAGGAATATATTAAAAATGCCAGTAAGGGTGGGAATAAGATCCTGTACCTTTGAGGACTCTGAAACCCCCCTGACTCAGAAATTATTTCAGCACTGTCTATTTTTATTGGTCATCAATCTTCACATAGATATATTTTATTTGAGTAGAGTGAAGTTCTAGCGTGCTTTCATGAGCTTGTTGTGTCTGGTTTAGCCTTGCCGGCTCCTTCTCAGTCTCTTCCACTCTGTAGCCCACATGGTGGATCTCCGCCTTCACCTCCTCCAGCTCCCTCCTGTAGGTGGCCTCAATTCTATTGACGTACATCTCGAGGTCCTCTTTAGTCGGGAGCGCACAAATGTAGTCATGGAGGTCTACATCTACGTAGGATTCTGCACCCTCAGATCTGGGGGGAGATGGTGGGTTAGAAGTGTCTGCTTCGCCTTGTGGTAAACCGCTAGGTGAGGATGCGGCCTTGTCCTTCTCTGAAAGCTCGAAGTTTTTAGCGGCATTGAGTGAGAAGGTGATTGGGCAGAAAAAATGCTAGATGGTGGATGCTCGAGCGGTATCGAGCAGTCTCAGGGAATCTCCGGTCTTCTCCCAATGCCCATGTGGAACCAAAACAGCAAGCTAATGAAGGCTTATGGATAACCTGGGAGAGCCGGTAGAGAGGAGCTCAGTTCAAGAGCGTCCTACTCGCACCATAGGCAAACCACGCCCCCCGAGATCTTACTCTAGTTTTGACAACCTGCAACCTGGGGGTCTATCTCGTGAAAGGTGGTGAGTGCAGTATTGCATACAATAAAATATTACACGGACATTACAGCATTACCAAAGTGCATATAAAATAGTGATGGAACAATTAACAAGGATGTGCTGATTGGAACGTAGGGATAAAGATAACAGATGAGTCACTGAATTCATATGGGGGCAGAGAAGAATGTACAAGGAGGAGGGCCCTGCCAATTACACTTACAATCTGAGGGGTGGGAGAGAGGACCACATGCAGGGGTTAGGTGTATGTCCAAGGGTTGGAATTAGAGCTATGAAGATGTAACGTAAGCAATGGTGAATAGATAGGTCTTCAAAGCCTTTAAGATATACATTTAAATAGGAAATTATTTAATAGCAGGAAATCCATTGTGTTGAAATGGATGAGACCTAGGGCCACCACTTTATTTCCATGGAAGCAACTGGCTGATCAGGTTGTCTCCTATGAGCACTTACATTTTGAAAAGGGTCCCTTGAAATTTACAAAAAAAATGTGGGATACATGGATAAAAGCACCACGGAATATGTTGGCGCCAAGGAATATGTTGTTGCTTTACAAATAGAGATGGCCCGAACGGTTCGCCGGCGAACATTTCCCGGCGAACTTCGGTGGTTTGCGTTCCCCAGCGAACGCGAACTTTTCCGGAAGTTCGGATCGCCCCCATAATGCACCATAAGGGTCAACTTTGACCCTCTACATCACAGTCAGCAGGCACATTGTAGCCAATCAGGCTACACTCCCTCCTGGAGCCACCACCCCCCCCCCCCCCCCCCTCTTATAAAAGGCAGGCTTCGCTGGTTATTTTACTCACTTGTGTGCCTACAGTAAATAGAGAAGGGACTGCTGCTGCTGCTGCAGACTCTCATAGGGAAAGATTAGTTAGGCTCTTGTAGGCTTGTTAGCTTGCTCCTTGCTGATTATTGCTAAAATAGCACTCCACAACAGCTCTTTTGAGAGCTAATCTTGTTCTTGTGATCTATTTTTTTTTCTGTGTGTCCCACTGACACTTGTGTTGTATAGACAGCCTTGATAATTCATACTGTGTGTGTGCCACTGCCAGGCCCAGCACATTCAGTGACTACCTGTGTGTGTGACAGGTGCACATTGTAATACCCATTACAGCATATACCTACCTACCTGTTGTTCACAGTGCACTCACCTACCTACGTGAGCTGAGCGCACGCAGTGTCATTGTGCGTGTCTGCATCCTGTCTGTGTGTGACGGGTGCACGTTGTAATACCCATTACTGCATATACCTACCTGCTATTGTTCACTCCAGTGCACCCACCCACCTACATGAGCACACGCAGTGTCACTGTGCCTGTCCGGTACCTGTCTATGTGTCCAGCATGGCCATCACTACACAAACAGCTGTTTGCAGTAACTGCATACCTTTCACTGCACCTTTGACTGCACATTGTATTAAACCTGGCAGTCAGTGCATACCTTTCACTTGTATGGATGACAGACTTGCACTCCATAACAGATTATCGTTACAGGTAGTTCAGTCAATCAGTGTCATCTACAGCAGGGCCTCAAAAGTCCTCCTTTTGGTCACTACCTCGGGACGTGCTTGCCATGCCTGCTGCCTTCCTTGGATGTGTGGTGGTGGTAGCCGTTTCTTAGGCTCCCACTTCGGACCGGAATCGAATCAGAATTCCCCAGTCATTACCCGTGGTCACTCACAATGGCAGACTTGCTCTCCATAAAATATTCTCGTTGCAGGTACTGAACAGCAAGCAGAACAAGTATTTAAAAAAAATAGATGTAAGCTTTAAAGGGACTCCGAGCTCTGAAAAAAAAGGAAAGTTGTACTCACCAGGGGCTTTTTCCAGCCCAGTGCTGGTCGGGAGGTCCCACGCCGGCGTCCTGGCTCCTCTCCTTCTCCCCGCTCCGGAATGGCTGGCAGGCCGCAGCCCGGGCGACACTCTCCCGAGTGTCGGGCTGCTTCTTCCACATATGACGCGGATTACATCACACGCCGGCCGCCTCGCGTCATCACGGCGGCCAGCGTGAAAGTACTGCGCATGCGCGCTTTGTTCGCGCATGCGCAGTACTTTCACGCCGGCCGCCGTGATGACGCGAGGCGGCCGGCGTGTGACGTAATCCGCGTCATATGCGGAAGAAGCAGCCCGACACTCGGGAGAGTGTCGCCCGGGCTGCGGCCTGCCAGCCATTCAGGAGCGGGGAGAAGGAGAGGAGCCAGGACGCCGGCGTGGGACCTCCCGACCAGCACTGGGCTGGAAAAAGCCCCCGGTGAGTACAACTTTCCTTTTTTTTCAGAGCTCGGAGTCCCTTTAACAATGGTAGATAAAGAACTATCAAAAGTTGATAAGGCAGTCAGACATTACCTGACATCACTGAGTGAGGAAGAGCAATCTCGCCATGTTGCGCACCAGTCCAGCATGGCCGTCACTACACAAACAGCTGTTTGCGGTGCGTTACACGGTGAGTTTGGTGTGTCAGTGTGAAGCAGTACTGTAATTACACTCCATGATTGATGTATACACATGCAAGATGTTTTAAAGCACTTTAGGCCTGCAATTTAGCATTCAGTTTGATTTTTGCCCTTAAAACGCTGCTTTGCGTCCAATCCGGATTTTTCCCCGGGACTTTTGGCGTCTATCCCACTCCGCCATGCCTCCTTCCAGGTGTTAGACCCCTTGAAACATCTTTTCCATCACTTTTGTGGCCAGCATAAATGTTTCTAGTTTTCAAAGTTCGCCTCCCCATTGAAGTCTATTGCGGTTCGCGAAAGTTCGAACGATCCGAACTTTCACGGTACGTTCACGAACCCGGTTTGTGAACCTAAAATCGGAGGTTCGGGCCATCTCTATTTATACATCAATATTAATAAATAATAATAATATTAGCCATGCAAACTCCATAATTTTTGACTAGGCCTTATAACATCTGCTAGGGACGTCAGTATACATAGTTTAAGTGTTGAACAAGTGTTATGCTTCACAACAACATTATGTGCTACAAGTATGCAACATTTTCTTAATTTACATACTGGGGGATACGTTAAAGGAACCCCGAACACAACTATAAAATGCAATATTGAACTAACCCTGTGGCTTCCTCCTGCACTCCGTAGTCTGTGAGGTCCCTCGGCATCCTCTGGGATGCCGAGGAACCTCAACAGAGTAATCACAGGTAGGATTGTAATACAGTCTAAGATTTTTTTTTTAAATAAAAAAAAGCAGATTTATGTATTTTTTTCTTTGGGAAAGTGGAGATACACTTTAATTACAAGTAACCCATTACTTTAACTAGAGAAACTGATTAAAGAGGAACTTCAGCCTAAACAAACATACTGTCATTAAGTTACATTAGTTATGTTAATTAAAATAGATAGGTAATATACCCACCCTGTTTTAAAAGAACAGGAAAATGTTTGATTTCATGATGGCAGCCATCTTTTTTGTTGAAAGGAGGTGACAGGGAGCATGAGACACAGTTCCAACTGTCCTGTGTGCTGATCACCCCTCCCAGTTGCTAGGTAACGTGAACAACAACATAGGAAATCCCATAATGCTTTGCACAGCATCATGGGAAAAATGGCCGAGCAGTTTTCTTTGATGGGGCGGAGCTTAGCTTTTGTGCAGCTAAAATTAAGACTTATGTAAGAAAAACAAAGTTCTGATGCTGTGAAACTGTTAAAGAAACACCAAGCCTTTTCAGTGCTGCTGAGTCGATTTTTAGTCTGGAGGTTCACTTTACGGGGGAAAATATCATCAATAAACATCAGTAAGTCCAGTTGCTTAAAACTATATGCTGTGATGGAAAATCTCCATAAGTGGTCATTACTTACCATTACCACCAGCACATGTGTTCACAACAATAGGCTCAAAGGATTTTGAAATTTCAACAGCAATATTTTCTCTAAGAAAAATATGAACAATATAATTTATTAGAAACAGACTACAACTATTTTCTTTGTGTTGTAATACACTATAGAGTTTCCATACACATGCCAAACATACAGTATGTTAATGAGCTTATCCCTATAATGGCCCTAAAACTCCGATAGGGTCATTAGATTGTGAGCTCCTCTGAGAGATTGTTACAGACAGGAACGTACACTGTAAAGCACAGCACAAAATGCACCATGAGTAAATAATACAGTATATCATTTTTCCATCTATCATCCAAGAGCCCTTTGCAACCAACATATATTTTTAAAATTACCCTGAGCTATAATTTAAAAAATATTGAGGTGATCACTGCTACAATCTGAAAGAAGGTCTCCAAAAGTCTCCCCATCCAGCTTCCTTATTAGCGGTGGCCATATTGGAGATCAAACATGCAAAAGTTCCTGTATAGGACTCAACCCGTGGCGGATATATTCCAACCTCTTTTATTTCATAAACAATGGAGATACAGCATACAAAACCAGCACAGAGCTGGCAAGTTGGAATATATCCTCCAAAGGTTGAGTAGTATATGTGAAATTTTGTATGTTTGGACTTGTGTATGAGAGGCTTGATGGACCTCTTGCCCCACTAAGGACTACCCATGATCTGTAAGTGCATACCCTTGAGGCTGGTAGACGTCTTACTCACTATAGTCATTACTGGAGATCACCCAGCCTTTTTAGAATGTTTATAAACTTAGGAGTGAGCCTTTGCGGTAAACAAGGGCCAGTGGCCTAGCTATAAATGAGTCTAATTAGAGACTTTATTTCTCTCTGAATGCCCTCCCCACTTCTAGGGTTAGGAGGGTTATAACTGTTTCAAAAACACCAAAAAGTTCAGTCTCCAAGATAACACCAGCAGTGGAAGACTGCTGCATAGCCAAACAGCTCTAACATACATACTCCATCACTAAGGACTAGGGAATGGTCAGTAAAATGCAAATAATGCTGAGCTGATGCAGAACTATGCCATTTTTCTCTGTAATTTTCAGCAGCTTAAAAATGGACCAGTCGAATCCTATCTCAACTTTTTTCGGTTGGTCAAGCTGAATACATTTTCATTATTAAAGAGAAAACTGTTGGGATTGTAAGTTAAATTGGACATCCCTACCCCTTCTGGTGGGAAGGTAAATGATGCAAGGGGGAAAATAGGCTCCGTCCCAGGGCCCAGAACAATTATCTGGGGGAAAAAACCCCTACTATTTTGACACATTTCGGGAGACCAATTGCTGCTTCCTCAGGCCAATGTTCTGTTCCTAGTAGAGTCAGTAGCTGAGCTTTGAGTGCCTCTCTTACCTCTTGCTCTACTACTACTACTGACTCTACTACATACAGAACATTGGCCTGAAGAAGTAGGCAAGTGGTCGCACAAACAAGGGAGATTGCAAATGGGGAGAAACACGTGGAACAGGGGTTCTGCTCTACAAGAGGGCTGTACATGATAAAGAGGAGCTGCTGTATATGCATGTTACATATGCATGTAACACTGAGGGGGCTGCACATAGCATGGAAGAGGGGCTTCCACACATGGGAAGGGAGCTACTAGAAAGTGGGCCTAGTGGTGGAAAAAGTACGAATCCAGCCTTGTATATGCAGAATCATTTTGTAACAAAAGTGGAATAACAATTTACAAAATAATTATATTTTATTGACTCGTAAGCTTTGGGAGCATTTTTGACTACAGAAATCAAAATTATTATATGCTTGCTTACCTTTTAAAAAAGTTTTTATCTTGTGTGCTGAGATAGGAGAGATTTTTATTAAAAGATTGGAGGTATATTAATGATTTACAATGGAAAGCTTCTGGTTTATAGCAGTAAAATGATTCATTATCTTCATTTGTGTAATCGCATATCTCCTTGTGTGTATTCAGATGGAATCCACATTCAGACTTGACTTGATGGTTTCCATTGCCAAAGGTTCCTATGAAGTAGATAAGTCCATAATCCTGGTTCCTCGCTCTCCACAGTGCTGATACAGCCTCACTTGGATGATGGAGCACCAAGGAAACAGAGACCTTGCCTTCCCAAAATAAGGTGAAATAAACATGATAGATTCCATTGTGCAGATCTTCAATCCTCCCAGAGGCCGCAGCTTTATGGTCTAAAGAAAATATTCTAGCCTTCATGAAGTCTCCTCCGTAGGTTTTCCGATTACCTACATAATCAAACATCTCCACTTGGACAGTGAATGTCTCTCCAACACAGTACTTTTGTCTTGGGTTTATTATGGTTGCTCTGCTCCTCTTGGCACTGGTTGTTTTTTCCACATCAGAGAATGGGATTAAAGGATACATAGAAGAATAGTTTTGAAAGATTAAATCAGCTTGAATTTCATCTTGTGTCGGAACCCTTGGAAGTGCAGTCAACTTTTCCCCGATGCTTAAAGTAGGTTTGTTGTAATGAATTGTAACGCTTGAAAACTGAAATGGATATAGTTATGAATTAAAAAAAGGTTGTGTTTTTTCTTTCATTTTACTTTAAAAAAAAAATCTAAAATAGATAGTCTGTAATTATAAAAAGGTCTAAAGGTGGCGATATATCTAGCAATTTTGCAGCCTCTTTGACCACCCGATAATAATTTTAACAAATTGGATGAAAATCGGTGAGACAACATGTTTGACACATCAATGATTCAATCGATTTTGGGCTGAAATTGGTGGAAAGTCAATCAGATATGCTGTAAAATCTTAGTCGCATGTGGTCAATTCGATGCATGGCGGTAATGGCTTGCAATTTTGCAACAACCAAAAAATGCTCTGGACCCCTGGATCCTGTTTTCCCAAGTGTTAAATGTCCCACCTGTTGCCCGTGATGCCACATGGTGACGACATGGGGGTGAAGGCGGAGGAGTGGCTGGGACTAGCGCCGGTGGAAAGGTGAGAATTTTCAGAGCATGGACACTGGTGGGGGGCATTTAACACTTGTTGGGTGGCCAAGCAGGTGGTGGAGGCAGCATTGCTAGGCGGTGGAGGCAGCATTGCTAGGCCAATTCCTGACAGATTTTATGCTGAAATGTATTGGGAATTGGCCTGTGGTCTATGGGCAGGCAATCAGAGAGAGATCTGTCTCATAGTCGATCTGCCCATACACCGCCAGACGTATGGCTATTTTAACCACTAGCCAACCATGTCACACCGATGGGCGTGGCCACTGCCTGCGGCAGCCCCAGCACTGTGTGAGGTCCTGTGGGTATGTTTTGCAGGAGATCTCTGCTCCGTCATCAGCTTCCCCATGGCGATCGCCTTTAGGAGACTGTTCGGCGGTGAAACCGCCATCTAATTACATAGTACAGCGATGTGATCTACGGCAGCGGTGTACAGGGACAGCTATGTGACACGTGCTGTCCCCCTGGGATGCACAAGAGCAATCAGCTATCATTGACTGAAGCCTATGACAGCCGATCACTGTCATAGGCTGACTAGGGGAGGGTAGGGAAAAATATACAAATACATAGTAATATTTATTAATAAAAAATAGAAATAAATATTTACAAAAAAATAAATAAATAACATCCTGGGAGGGATTTTCACCCACCAATAGAGAGCTCTGTTGGTGGGCAGGAAAGGGGGAGGAATCACTTGTGTGCTGAGTTTTGCGGCCCTGCAGCAAGCCCTTAAAGTTGCAGTGGCCTAATTAGTGAAAAATGGCCTGGTCACTAGGGGATTTAAGCCCAGGGTCCTTAAAGCGGAATATAACCCTGCATTTCAACTTTGCTCTAAAACATTATTTACAGTATATTATATGCAACCAGCATTTTTTTTTTTACTAGACCAGCATTGGAAGGGTTACACACAGAGCTTTAAAGTTCCTGGAGAGAACTGCAGACGCATCCGAAGCTTATAAAGATACATTTTGTTTACATAAATGTATCTAAGTGTTGAATGTGACTCTCTCTGACTGAGAAGGAGCTGGAGGACAGCCAAAGAGTGTGTAACATTTATCACTTGTTACATTCTATTTAGTTAAATGTATCTATCTGAACTTCTGCATATCTCTCCATGGAACTTTAAACCTCTGTGTTTAACCCTTCCAATGCTGGTCTAGTAAAAAAAAAATGCTGGTTGCATATAATATGCTGTAAATAATGTTTTAGAGCAAAGTTGAAATGCAGGGTTATATTCCGCTTTAAGTGGTTAAAGGAGAACTGTAGTGAGGTATATGAAGGCTGCCATATTTATTTCCTTTTAAGCAATACCAGTTGTCTGGCAGCCCTGCTGATCTATTTGGCTGAAGTAGTGGCTGAATCGCACCAGAAACAAGCATGCAGCTAATCTTGTCATATCTGTCAAAATTGTCAGAAATACCTGATCTGCTGTATGCTTGTTCAGGGGCTATAGCTAATAGTATTAGAGGCAGAGGATCAGCAGGATAGCCAGAGAACTGGTATTGCTTAGTGTTGGGCGAACAGTGTTCGCCACTGTTTGGGTTCTGCAGAACATCACCCTGTTCGGGTGATGTTCGAGTTCGGCCGAACACCTGACGGTGCTCGGCCAAACCGTTCGGCCACATGGCCGAACTAAGAGCGCATGGCCGAACGTTCCCCGAACGTTCGGCTAGCGCTGTGATTGGCCGAACGGGTCACGTGGTTCGGACCCGAACGCGCTCTGATTGGCCGAACGGTCACGTGGTTCGGGTAAATAAATACCCGAACCACGTCATATCTCCGCCATTTGTCTGTGGGTTTAGCTTTGGGTAGGCAGGCAGGGTAGTTCGCGCTCCAGCCACGCTAGCCAGGGTCCCCCCCAGTCATTGTGTGTCGCAGCTGGGAACAGTAGTACACCGCTCGCTCAGCCACACTATATATAGCATTGTTTACTGCCACTGTGTACCTCGCTCAGCCACACTATATAGCATTCTGTGTACTGTTCTGTGTCTGCTGGGAACAGTAGTACACCGCTCGTTCAGCCACACTATATAGCATTCTGTGTACTGTTCTGTGTCTGCTGGGAACAGTAGTACACCGCTCGTTCAGCCACACTATATAGCATTCTGTGTACTGTTCTGTGTCTGCTGGGAATAGTGGTACACCGCTCGTTCAGCCACACTATATAGCATTCTGTGTACTGTTCTGTGTCTGCTGGGAACAGTAGTACACCGCTCGTTCAGCCACACTATATAGCATTCTGTGTACTGTTCTGTGTCTGCTGGGAATAGTGGTACACCGCTCGTTCAGCCACACTATATAGCATTCTGTGTACTGTTCTGTGTCTGCTGGGAACAGTAGTACACCGCTCGTTCAGCCACACTATATAGCATTCTGTGTACTGTTCTGTGTCTGCTGGGAACAGTAGTACACCGCTCGTTCAGCCACACTATATAGCATTCTGTGTACTGTTCTGTGTCTGCTGGGAACAGTAGTACACCGCTCGTTCAGCCACACTATATAGCATTCTGTGTACTGTTCTGTGTCTGCTGGGAATAGTGGTACACCGCTCGTTCAGCCACACTATATAGCATTCTGTGTACTGTTCTGTGTCTGCTGGGAACAGTAGTACACCGCTCGTTCAGCCACACTATATAGCATTCTGTGTACTGTTCTGTGTCTGCTGGGAATAGTGGTACACCGCTCGTTCAGCCACACTATATAGCATTCTGTGTACTGTTCTGTGTCTGCTGGGAACAGTAGTACACCGCTCGTTCAACCACACTATATAGCATTCTGTGTACTGTTCTGTGTCTGCTGGGAACAGTAGTACACCGCTCGTTCAGCCACACTATATAGCATTCTGTGTACTGTTCTGTGTCTGCTGGGAACAGTAGTACACCGCTCGTTCAGCCACACTATATAGCATTCTGTGTACTGTTCTGTGTCTGCTGGGAATAGTGGTACACCGCTCGTTCAGCCACACTATATAGCATTCTGTGTACTGTTCTGTGTCTGCTGGGAATAGTGGTACACCGCTCGTTCAGCCACACTATATAGCATTCTGTGTACTGTTCTGTGTCTGCTGGGAACAGTAGTACACCGCTCGTTCAGCCACACTATATAGCATTCTGTGTACTGTTCTGTGTCTGCTGGGAATAGTGGTACACCGCTCGTTCAGCCACACTATATAGCATTCTGTGTACTGTTCTGTGTCTGCTGGGAACAGTAGTACACCGCTCGTTCAGCCACACTATATAGCATTCTGTGTACTGTTCTGTGTCTGCTGGGAACAGTAGTACACCGCTCGTTCAGCCACACTATATAGCATTCTGTGTACTGTTCTGTGTCTGCTGGGAATAGTGGTACACCGCTCACCCGCCACTGTATAGCATTGTGCTCTGTGTCGCTGCTGGGAATAGTGGTACACCGCTCACCCATCACTGTATAGCATTGTGCTCTGTGTCGCTGCTGGGAATAGTGGTACTGTATAGCATTTCTGTACTGCCACTGTACTGCTGCCAGTCAGCGTGTACTGTAAGGATAAGTGAAATGAGGAAGAAATCCGGTGAAAGAGGGAGGGGCAAGGGAAGAGGTGTTTCCCCTGACGGTTCACGTACAGGCCACAGGGGAGCACCCAAGAAAACCCACTCAATACCGCCCATGTTGTCCAGGACAACAACCCTCACAAATCCAAAAGAACAGGACCAGATAATTACTTGGATGACCTCTCAAGCGTCCAGCAGTGGGTTAAGCAGCACCAGCACATCACGCACGAGGTCCGAGTCCTCAGCCAGTTACAAGGAGCCAGTGGGCACAAAGCTGACACAACCGGCAGCGACACCACGCACACAACTGCCAGATAACCAGTCCGATGAATTACCTCAGGACACAATGGGGTATTCGCAGGAGCTATTCCCAGCCCAACAAACTTCCACCTTTCAAAGGTCAATGGAGGAACAGCCAGAAATGTTGTGCCTGGATTCACAACCGTTAACTGTGGGAAATGCACCGCGCACTGAAATACAAGGCGAGTCCGAAGAGGACTCGGAAACCCAAATCCCAGAGCAATTTGGGCAGGAGGGGTTGCAATTGCAGGAGGTCGGCCGACAAGATCTGGAAGACGACGTTGGAGTGTGCTGCGCAGAGGTTGTTGTGGGGAGCTCTACTCCACGGCGGCGGCCCACAATGACATATGACGAGTTTGAGGAGATGGAAGAGGAGGGTATGGACATTGTGGACAGAGACCCAGATTTTGTTTGTGAACGAGAACATCGCCGTCGTAGCAGCAGCACAGATGAGTCTGTTGAAGAACCCACTGCTGCACGAGCTCGCCTTGTGCCACAAGGTAGGCGGCGCGCAATTTCAGGCACCACAAGCGTGGAAGTTCAAGTGAGAGGCAAAAGAGGAGCAAACAGAAATCGCCAGCAAGGAGGCAGGTGCTCCAAAGTCTGGGCTTTCTTTGAAGACTGCACTGAGGATGTTACCTCTCCACCACCAGCATGAGCCGTCACATGCTATCCAAACATCCCACTCTTTGGGCAAACGCGTCAGGACAGGGTACCAGAAACAACACTGCCTCCCTTGGGTTCACCAGACCCGCCTCAGCAGCAGCAGTAGCCCAGCCATTGCGTGGTTCACAACATTCACAAACATCAGACGACGCTGACACTGTCACTTTCCGGAGTAGTGCTCTTGAGGTCTCCCAGTGTTCTTCAAACACAACAACCAACGGGCTGTTGGTTGTAGCGCTACGGTTCAGTTGTCTGTGTCGGAGATGTTTGAGCGCAAGAGGAAATTGCCAGCAAATGACCCCCGGGCCGTGGCAGTAACAGCCAGCATAGCCAAGCTTCTGGCCTGCGAAATGCTGCCATATCGATTGGTGGAGACAAACAGCTTCAAGGGCATGATGTCAGTGGCCATCCCACGTTACGTGGTTCCCAGCCGCTACCACTTTGCACGCTCTGCAGTGCCTGAGTTGCATGAGCACGTGGTCAGCAAAATAACCCGAAGCTTGAAGAATGCCGTTGCCTGCAAGGTTCACCTCACCACTGACACCTGGACGAGTGCGTTCGGCCAGGGTCGATACATCTCCCTTACCGCGCACTGGATGAACCTTGTGGAGCCTGGCAGCGATTCCTCACCTGCTACGGCACGGGTGTTGCCCACGCCACAAACAGCTGCACCGCCGTCCCTCCCACTGGATAACAGCAGCACCTACCTCTCTGACTCCTTCTCCTCCAACGCATCTCAAAGCTGTACCTCATCCGGAAACGCTAACCCAGCAGCAGTAGGATCGTGGAAGCAGTGCAGCACAGCTGTTGGCATGCGTCAGCAAGCGTTGCTGAAGCTGATCTGCCTTGGGGATAAGCAGCACACAGGGGAGGAAATTTGGAAGGGAATAAAGGAACAGACGGATTTGTGGCTGGCACCGCTGGACCTGAAACCGGGCATGGTTGTGTGTGATAATGGGAGTAATCTCATTCGCGCTTTAAGGTTGGCTAAGCTGACACACATCCCTTGCCTGGCGCACGTGATGAACCTAGTAGTTCAGCGGTTCCTGAGGACATACCCAGGCGTGGCCGATCTTCTGTTGAAGGTGCGTCGAGTGGCCAAACATTGTAGAACTTCCAGTACTGCTTCGGGGGCACTCGCCAAGATGCAGGAGCGCTTCAATCTCCCCCACCATCGCTTGCTGTGTGATGTCCCTACGCGCTGGAATTCTACGCTGCACATGCTAGCCCGCTTTTGCGGGCAGAAGAGTGCAGTGGTCCAGTACATGACGGCGCAGTACCGAGGCGCATCCGGCCAGCTGCCAAGCTTCTGTGGATCCGATTGGGCCAACATGTTGGACCTCTGCCAAGTCCTCCAAAATTTTGAGCAATCCACGTTGCTTGTGAGCAGTGACAACTCTTCAGTCAGCATTACCATACCACTGCTGTGTTTACTGAAGAGGTCGATGTTAAAAATCAAGGAAACAGCTGTCATGATGCAACTGGGGGAATCTGAAGGAGAAAACGATCAGCGTGATGGTACCAACATCAGGCCATCCGCCTCAGGGAACGCTGGCCCCAGCAGCTATGACGAAGAAGAGGAGGAGGAACAGCTGGAGTTGGAGCAGGAATTTCATGCCACCACTGACGAGGGCCAGAGCGGTGCACGTTGGACTTCCACAATTCAACGCGAATGGTCAGCAGAAGCAGACCAGGAGGAAGGTGACGACTATGATGCATCACAACAACTATCACAACGCTCACAAGAGGATGATGAGGATTCTGGTAGGACTCTGGCACACATGGCTCAATTCATGCTAGACTGCATTGAACGTGACTCACGCATTGTGCGCATTCTGGACAACACCAATTACTGGGTTTATACCCTTCTGGATCCACGGTACAAACACAATGTTCCAAAACTGCTTGAAGAAAGAGTCAGACAGGTCAAAATGGAACAATACCAGCAGGCCCTTGTGGAGACTTTAGAGAGGAGATTGACATCCTCCCCCTCCTCTAGCCAGTTGTACGCAGACAGACTGACTTCCGCAAACCCAGGACGACCAGGAGGGCAGCAAACAACGCAAGCCGCAGCTAGTACCCAAAAGGGAATGGTATCGGCAGTGTCCTTGGAGTGGGAAAATTTTCTGACACCCATGCAGCAGCAGCCCACTGAACAGCAAGCGTGCAGATCCACCTCCAACACCGATCGCCTGGAGAAGATGGTCAAGGACTACATGTCAGATGACGTAGCTGTGTCTAACAATCCATCTGCACCCTTCAACTATTGGGTATCGAAGCTAGACACCTGGCACGAACTGGCAATGTACGCAATAGAGGTGCTGGCTTGCCCGGCAGCCAGCGTTATGTCGGAACGCTGTTTCAGTGCTGCCGGAGGCATCGTCACAGATCGGCGTATCCGCCTCTCCACAGAAAATGCAGACCGTCTGACTCAAATTAAAATGAATCAATCCTGGATTGGAAACGACTACGCAACACTCCAGGACCCCAACCAAGTAACATGACCAATGAACATCTGGGATGGTTTAGCGTTTCCGGTCCCTGTTTATTGAACCTCTCATCTGTATTACACTTATGACTGCATGGCGGCAAAAAGCATTGCTATATCCGCACGCTTTTTGTCCTCATGCAAGGCCTGTGTTGTTGTGTCTCAAAAAGCTTGGCCTTCTCCTCCTGCGCCTGCTCCTGTTCCATCACGTCTGCTGCTGCTGGGTTAGCATTTCCAGTCCCTGTTTATTGAACCTCTCATCTGTATTACATTTATGACTGCATGGCGGCAAAAAGCATTGCTATATCCGCACGCTTTTTGTCCTCATGCAAGGCCTGGGTTGTTGTGTCTCAAAGCGTGGCCTTCTCCTCCTGCGCCTCCTCCTGTTCCATCACGTGTGCTCTGTGCTGCTGCTGGGTTAGCGTTACCGGTCCCTGTTTATGGAACCTCTTCTCTTTATTACATTTATGACTGCATGGCGGCAAAAAGCATTGCTGCTATATCCGCACGCTTCTTGTCCTCATGCAAGGCCTGGGTTGTTGTGTCTCAAAAAGCGTGGCCTTCTCCTCCTGCGCCTCCTCCTGTTCCATCACGTGTGCTGCTGCTGCTGCTGGGTTAGCGTTACCGGTCCCTGTTTATTGAACCTCTTATCTTTATTACATTTATGACTGCATGGCGGTAAAAAGCATGCTATCCGCACGCTTCTTGTCCTCATGCAAGGCCTGGGTTGTTGTGTCTCAAAAAGCGTGGCCTTCTCCTCCTGCGCCTCCTCCTGTTCCATCACGTGTGCTGCTGCTGCTGCTGGGTTAGCGTTACCGGTCCCTGTTTATTGAACCTCTTATCTTTATTACATTTATGACTGCCTGGCGGTAAAAACCATGTTACCTGTGCAAAGAAACATGACATTTTCAGCATTTAAAAGACAATTTTTCCTTTGAAACTTTACAATCAATTTTCTCAAAAACTATAAGCTCTTTTTGCTAAAATTTTTTTTCCTCTTGTACCCACTCCCAAGGTGCACATACCCTGTAAATTTGGGGTATGTAGCATGTAAGGAGGCTTTACAAAGCACAAAAGTTCGGGTCCCCATTGACTTCCATTATGTTCGGAGTTCGGGTCGAACACCCGAACATCGCGGCCATGTTCGGCCTGTTCGGCCCGAACCCGAACATCTAGATGTTCGCCCAACACTAGTATTGCTTAAATGGAAATAAATATGGCAGCCTCCATACACCTCTCTCTACAGTTCTCCTTTAAGCAGAATCACTTTTTGCCAATACTATTATACATATTATGCCATAACATAGTGTACTTAATATTTAACTTATATTTAAATCAAAAAGTAAGATAAAATCAATGGTGGTAATTTATTACGAAGGTTCTCTAGCCTGGAGGCTATTGGAGAAAATATGTTAACCTGCAAATTTTTCTGCAATTATTATAACATCTGTTATTATCCTGTGTTGTGGACAATTATGGAGGAAAATGAACATTTAGTGAATGAACAGCCTTTCCATTGCTTACTTCTTTGTTTGCAGTGTAGATGTGTGCATATAATAGTAATTTACCAACTTTTCATTCAAAAACCTTTTAGCAACTTTTATCAGAGGCATCGGTTTTTGGAGGAGCAACTCCTACAACTGCAGCAGGTCCAGAGCTATAGGGGTTCCCCAACGTCTTACCTTCTGCTAATACAGGGGTCCATCTTCCAGATTACTGTGGCTATACTTGTTATAATAACACAGTCACACTTCTTTTATGACCTTTGGCAGACGGGCACTTAGACAACGTGGGGCATCAAGAATGGAAGCAGAAAGGGCATGAACATTGGGGGCTGCCATCAAAGTTTTGCTGGGCGGGGGGGGGGTGATTTACAGTTATACCTCTCACTCTCACTATGGTTTTATGTGGTTCAAGTGGGGTTATAAACTTGAAAGCTATTACATATTATTGAAGACCAAGCTGGGTCATTTGTTACAACCAATATAACCAAATACCCACCAGTGATGCTCATCCGAGCTAGGATATCCGAGATACTCGGATATCCTAGCTCTTTTTTCACTATTCAAGCTCAAATACCGAGCTCGAATAGTATTAGCTATCTGGGCTGTGCTATCCGAGCGCATTCGGATAGCAATCAGCCATCCGGAGATATCCGAGCTATCTGAGCTCGAATACGGAGCTCGGATAGCGTCATCAGCAGTTGACGTCATCTCGAGTCCTCACAAGCGAATCAGAGGGCTCCCAGCCCTCTGACTGCAGCCAATCACAGAGGGGGAGCCTGGCCAAGCCCCCCTCTATAAATAGCGGGTGCCATGTTGCCTCAATCGTCCTGCTTGTGACTTACTGACTGACTGTACTGAGAGACTGCTCCAGTGCTTTTTGTCTGTGCAAGTAGTGCATTTATTGTTCAATTCACCAAGCGTTTTTACACTCCAACACTTGATATTCACCTGTATTGCTTTGTATTGTAGATAGATTGTATTTTAGGCAGTTTAGTTTGTGTGATTAGGGACTAGGGAGGGAGACTGTCACTGGTGCTGCTGCAGCTGCAGCAGCTAGGCCCTGTGCCTAGGCAAGGCAGCCTGCCCTGCTCTGTGCTCTAGTCTCTAGTTACCTGTGCTCTCACCTGTCCTACTCTACTGTACTACTTCTGTGTTAGATAGATTATTATACTATTTTGTATTTAGCAGGGCCCAGCTTTACTGCTATACGTGTCCTGTATCTGCTCTCTGTAATCTAGTCACACCTGTTCTATTGTTTAGCTAGATTCTTCTATTGTTTAGTTAGTACTGTAGTGTACTCTAGTCTGTGTATAGGGACCGTCCGTCACCGCGTTACCTAGGGTCTTTGTGTGCGCAGTGCACGTCTGCGCTGTCCGCACCCTCTCGTTACTAGTGCTACACCCGTCCTATTGTTTATATTACTTGTATTGTGTATTCGCTGAATTGTACTGTACTGTAGTCTGTGTATAGGGACACCGTCAATTATAGTCTTTGTGTGCGCACTGCACACTCTCTCGTTAGCGCTACACCGATCTCTGCTGTAGAGTACACCTGTCCGTCACCTCACACACCCACCACCACCAGTCCCACCCCATTAAAGTACCCCACTTGTCCCATCCGCCTTTACTTACATAACTTTTTTTTTTTCATTTGTATAATATAAAAAATATACGATGTCTGGCACTGGCAGCCGCGGTTTGGGCAGGGGCAGCAAGGGCAGCAACGGCATCGGCAAGAGAGGAGGTCGTGGCAGCCGCGCCACCACCACCACCATGCGCAGTTCTGCGTCTGCTCCAGTGGCTATTCCGCCGTTAGCCACTGGCCGTGGACGCCTTGGCCGCCCAACAGCTGGGAGTCACGCTGCAGAGACACAGCAGCAGCGTGTGGTGCAGATGTTCCTCCCACCGCCAGGTCGTAGCCGTCCTATTGAGGAGAAGGACGCAGACTCTGTGGTGGAACTGATGGTGGATGAGCAGGCCACCATTAGCTCTGGAACCGATTCCTCCACCCCCGCCACCACTCCTGTTCGCAAGAGCAGCAGCAGCCGCCCAGCACTCCCTGGGGAGGAGGAGGAGGAGTGCAGTTCTCCAGCCCCAGCGGGCAACACCAGCACCCTGTCACTCAGCACCTTCTTATCCCCAAGCACAGTGAGGCTATGGAGTGCTGTTGTGGCAGAATTGGAGGAGGAAGAAAATGCGGATAGGCACTTTGGGGGATGATGCTTTGGACAGTCAGACAGTGGTGAGTGTCCATCAGCCCATGCATGCAGAAGGGGAGTTTGTGGGGTCATCCCAGCAGGACATGTTTGCGGAGGGGGAGGATGATGATGACAGGGTGAAGGACAGAGACTGGGTGGCAGATGCTGGGGATATCATCAGCTCTGAGGAGGAGGAGGAGGATGCGTCTGCGGGCCTTGCTAGAAGGATCATCATCGCAGACATAGTCAGGATCCGAAGTGGGCGCGGAATGCAGGCCACACAGCGTGCTGATCCGGAGAGTTCTGCCAGTGCCACCAGCCGCACCAAACCCCCCCCCCCCCCCCCCACCTCCCCAATTTGGAATTTTTTTCACCCTGCCATATGTGGATTGCAAGTATGCCACCTGCAACCAGTGCCGCCAGCAGCTCAGCAGAGAGAAGGAGCCCTCTGCATACGGCACCACCTCTCTGGTGAACCATCTGGCAGGGAAACACTTTCATGAGCATGAGGAGTTCATGAAGTTGAAGGAAGCTGGCAGTGGCAGACTCGCCACCACTGCGAAGCCGTCGGCAGCAGCCACCCGCCCTCCTCCAGCAGCACCAGCAGGAGTGCGTCAGAAACGCACTGCTCCTCCTCCCTCTGCAACTCCTGCCGCCGACACTGAGGCAGGTTCTGGCAGCCAGTCCTCAGTGGCCTCCTCTGCTCCAGTGATTCCTGTGCCAGCAAAAGGCGTCGCAAGACCCTGCTCAGCAACACCTTCCAGGGGTGGTCAGGGTTCTGCCTCCCAGCAGCCGTCGCGTGCGTCAGCTGAATAGCTTGCTGGCACGGGTCATGTGCTCCCAACTCCTGCCTTATTCCCTTGTGCAGGAGGGGAGCGACATGCGTGCGCTCCTGATGTGTGCAGCCCCCGATTGGCCAATCCCCAGCCGACATTTTTTTGCACGCACGGCCATCCCTGCACTTCACCACTCTGTGATGGCCAATGTCGGGAGAGGGCTGGATCACGCGGTGGGTCAACGGGTCCACGTCACCATGGACTCGTGGAGCAGCCGGTTTGGGACAGGCCGCTATCTGTCCTTCACCGCGCATTGGGTCAGCTTGGTGGAAGGGGGTGAGGAGCGGGAGCAGCATCGGGCACTGTCAGAGGAGCAGCAACAACGCAGTGGGTGGTGCCACCATGCAGGGTCAGCGGAATTGCAGCAGGTTCCTCTGATCCGCTTCCATCCTCCGGCACACCAGCCCAAACCCCCCGCCTCAGCAGCAGTGTGAAACCCCGCCACTGCCAAGCGCTGCTGGAATCGGTCAGCCTGGGGAAGACCAAACTGATGGCGAACCATGTCCTGGCCAAACTCCAAGAGCAGGAGAGGAATTGGCTGACCCCCAGAGGCCTCAGTGTCGGAGAGGTGGTGTCCGACAATGGACAAACCTGGTTGCTGCAATCAGCAGGGGAGACCTGACCCACATCCCCTGCCTGGCGCACGTCCTGAACCTGGTAGTCCAAAAGTTCCTGCGGACCTACCAGGGGATGGACCGACTCCTTGAGGCGGCAAGGAAGGTTGTGCGTCATTTCCGGCACTCGGCTGCAGCCGTAGCGAGCCTGGAAGAGGTGCAGAAGGAGCTGCACCTGCCACAGCACCGGCTCATGATCCGATGTTCCAACTCGCTGGAACTCCACCCTGGCGATGTTGGAGCGTCTGGTTGAACAGAGACAAGCTGTCAGCCAGTACGTTGCACGAGCAACAGTTGCCACCATCACTGCAACTGGGCGTGCCACCACCAACCTCCCGTCCATCATCTCCACGGAGGACTGGGGGCACATGCAGCAGGTGTGCTCAGTGCTTGCACCCTTCCTGCAGGCCACCAACATGGTAAGCAGGGACCATGCAATGGTGTGAGAGTGGGTCCCCGTGGTGTGTGTGCTGGACAGGGCCCTGTATGCACTGCTGGAAGAGGGAGCGACAGCCTTGGACCAGCAGGAGCTGCAGGCAACTTCACAGGCCACCTCTGAGGAGGAGGGCTTGGAGTTGGTGGAGGTCCCTGACCTTGCTGCTGATGAGGGGGAGCAGCAGAGCGCAGCTGGAGTGGTGCGGGGGTGGAGAGAGGATGAGGTGGAGGAGGCAGAGGATGAGGAGGACAGCACTGTCGGCTCTGGGGCTGCCATTGATGTGCCAGCAGACGTGGCCAGACTCTTCCCAATGGCAGCACACATGCTGAGGTGCCGGCGCAAGGACCCAAGGGTCATTTCAGATGAAGCAGAGGGAGGACATCTGGATTTGCATGATGCTGGACCCATGTCTGAAGGGGAAGCTCAGCCAGTTCCTGCCTTCAGGAGGAGACCGTGCGCAACAAATGAGGGATTTGCAGCTGTCCTTGTTGAGCGCTTGGAGGAAGCCTTCCCTCAGCCATCCACCAGCAGCAAGCGTACTTGCACCACAGACCTGCTGTCTCTGACCAACGAGCTCTACATGAGTGTAGAGCTGCCAGGACTAGAGAGAGGTGCCTGCAGCAGCATCCTTCTCCAGTCACAGACAGCGCTTGACCCGCATAGTGGCTGACTACATGGGGTCCTTCAGCGGGCTTGACAGCATTGCCCCTGTTGTTCCCATGGAGTATTGGGTCAAGCACCTGCTGATCTGGAGCGAGCTTGCGCAGTACGCCCTGGAAGTGCTCTCCTGCCCCCCTTCCAGCGTACTGTCAGAGCGTTGCTTCAGTGCAGCCGGTGGAGTCGTCACTGAGAAGCGATCTCGTCTGTCTCACAAGTCTGTGGACAGACTGACGTTTCTCAAAATGAACCAGGCTTGGGTGGAAGGCGAATTCCTGGCCCCTGTTGTCGGCGAGAGGGGGACATGAAGTGGCACACACACATTACACCTGTTGCTGCTGCTGTATTTCTTCCTGCTGTCTGTGTCTCCACTGCCAGGGAACACATTAAAGGTGCTGCTGCCCATGCGCCACCAGCTATTTACGCTCAAAAATAGCTGCATTATTTTGAAAAAAAAAAATTATTTTAGAGGTGTCCGGGTTGAAAAACTGTGCTGTCCCAATTGTGTATTGGACACAATGTGGGCTTCACGACCGCTGTCTGAAACCTCATGGTGTTCATTTATGGCCCTGGTACCACCGCTAGGAACCAGGGCCTATTATGTCTCGCTGCCTGCCCTCCTGCCTGCTGCCAGTCTGCCACACACTCAACCTCCTCACGCTGCCTGCTGCTGTATTTCCTCCTGCCGTCTGTAGTTTCCACTGCCAGGAAACACATTACAAGGTGCTGCTGGCCATGCACCACCAGCTATTTACGCTCACAAATAGCTGCATTATTTTGAAAAAAAAATTAAATTATTTTAGAGGTGTCCGGGTTGAAAACTGTGCTGTCCCAATTGTGTATTGGACACAATGTGGGCTTCATGACCGCTGTCTGGAACCTCATGATGTTCATTTATGGCCCTGGTACCACCGCTAGGAACCAGGGCCTATTATGTCAGTCACATCACACTGCCTGACACACACTACTCCTCCTCCTGTAGCTGCATTGAGCTTCTGCTGTCTGTGTGCTTGCTACCACTGCCAGGGAGAACAGAAGAAGAACTATTTTCTGCTGCCACCCACTCTCCTACCAGCTATTACCACACTACAATAGCTGCAACTACTTCCTCCTCCTGCTGATGTCTGTGTTTTACCACCGCCAGGGTACACAGAAAAAGACGCTGTGGCTTGCAATGTGCCACTAGTACCTATTATGCCATCAACACAAATATAACTATGGTGTTATTAAAATAAAATATTTCCACAAATAAAGTAAAAAAAATATTACAAAAGAAAGGAAAACCAAGACGCATAATATAATGATAGAGAAGAAGAAGAAGAAGATATAGAACAAGAAGAAGAAGATATAGAAGAAGAAGAAGAAGATATAGAAGAAGAAGATGATGATGATGATGATGATGATGATGAAGATGATGATGATGAAGATGAAGATGAAGATGAAGATGATGAAGATGAAGATGAAGATGAAGATGAAGATGAAGAAGAAGAAGAAGAAGAAGAAGAAGAAGAAGACTTCCAACCATTTTGGACACACCTTCTCATGCAAACACTTTTCATGAAGTTAATTTACTATTTTGATACCTTTTTTATAACTACTACATCACCACATAATCACTTGATGTTTTTCTTCATAAAAAAGGTGGTTTTATGCATCATTGACCTCCAATACAAGTTTTAAAAGTTATTTAAGGCCAGCTCGAATATTTTACTCGAATACAGACTCGGATAGTGATTAACTCGAATATCGAACTTCGAGTGAATTCGGATAGTTTACTATCCGAATTCGACCAAACTCGAATAGGATAATGAGGTATCCGATCAACACTGATACCCAACCACCAGCCGTTTTCAAACAAAGAAGCAGTTCACTGTGGCACTCTCCGCATGGTATGACCAGTATGCAGGAGGAAACGAAAAGAAGCTACTGACCACTCTTTGCCACCAATACCCCTATAAGGGAATCCGAAGGATGCTGGGACATGTGCTCCGCCAAAATTCATAGAAGGAAGAGTATAACAACAATGTACACAAAGAAGCAGAAGCGTGCACTAATGTCCTCTATTAAATCTCGCCTTTTAATCCTCCAGATTAAGTCCATACAAACGGGGTTAACATCAGTGTGCACATTAGTATAGTTGCTTATACATACTGGTGCTGGTGGCAGTGGTCTGGTGGGTGCCTAGGGTGTGAAAGGATCGGCGACGGCCGTTTCGCGTCCAACAGGACGCTTGGTCACGCTGCGTTCCACATTGTGAGCGCTCGGCGAACCTCCGGGATATCGCGGGGAGTAGCCCCACCCCTTCCGGGGGAATCGTCGGCGTCATGAGGAGTTCAATTGTGGCATGGGGGAAACACTTCCGGTATCAGCCTGGGGGATGGCGCTCATGTGCACGCGTAATGCATACAAATAGACGCATGTAAAGGTTATGGTTAACCACCACTAGATGGGGACATATTATGCCCGTCATCCACTTATGCGCTCGTGCGTCCAAACGGACGCAATGGGCATGCTAAATTGTACATGCCCATCCATTCCCCAGACTCAAAACACCAGCACCCCCCCATGTCTCAAAAAGTGTATTAAATGTGCAATATAGTGATTAAAACAAAACACCTTTAAAAACAAATAGCCAGGACGGCCAACCAAGAAACAGATGACTGGGTATTTACCATATTGTTTAAACGTTTCCTAAGATGGATTGCGGCCAGAACTTTAAACATATCTTGATTCATTTATGTTCACATCGGGGCCTCAGCCGACCTCCGCTCCCAAAATATTTAAAAAAGGGTAGCGTAAAAAGCCAAATGGACTCTCCCTGTTTAATTAAACAAAGGGATCTGGCCCAAATGCCAAAAAAGAGGAACATCAACTGGGAGTATTAACCCCAGCGTGTGATCACCATAAACTCCCTATACAAAGGGTGTCTCATGGTCTGGAACAAAAGGGGCCAGTTATGTCAGTAGAGATCTCGATGTGAACATATTATAGGACATCCACTGGAACCAGCATCAGAAGGGGCCAGAATATGCATAGGTCACAAACAATAATACAGACATTAATACAGACATTCAAACACCCTAACCAATTACCACTAAGAAGTCATGGATCCAGCATACATGAAAGTTCAATCCTGTCGTTGAGACCTAAGGGGCCCATCGCTTCAGTTTGTAATATAATCCAGGTTTCTCTTCTTAGGAGCATCAGCTCCCTATTTCCCCCTCTTCTGGGCATTTCAACTTTTTCCAAAGCTATGAACCTCACATCATTATACTTGCCCCTATGAATCTCATTCATATGGGTGTACAGTCTGGTACAGCCTTTCCAGACTTCATCACACTCAAATGTTCACCGATTCTAACTTTCAAGGGGCGAGTTGTTTGGCCAATATAGAAACGTCCACAAGGGCAAAACAAAATATAGACGACAAAACGGTCTGACAAGAGAGAAAGGACTTGATCTGAAAGATTTCCTTACCACCTGTACATTTTTTCGGGGGAGGAGCATGGGACAGTATACACAATTACCACACTTCAAAATTGTCCTATCAAGCCAAGTGGTCAACTTTGGAGAGGTGAACTCACTATTTGTTAGTAGATTTTTCAGTGTAGGAGCTCTCCTAAAAGCCACTCTTGGTGGCCCATCAACTTTTTGTACCGGATCCTGGTCCCCCGAGATCACTCCCCAATGTGAAAAGATAGATTTTCTAATCTTCCCCGCCATTGGTGAGTAATCGAAGGTGAACGTGATCCTCCCTCGTTCGGATTTATTCTTACGTTTCGAAGTGAGTAAATTAGCCCTGTCCGCACCCCTTGCTCGATGCCTTGCCTGCTCTAACTGCCCTGGATCGTACCCCCTCTTCACAAATCTATCCGTAAGTTCATCGGCTTGCCTCTCAAAGTCATCGTCCAATTTGTTGTTCCTCCTCAACCTCAGATACTGGCCATAAGGGATAGCCTTCTTCACGTGTTCAGGGTGGAAGCTATTCGCATGCAGAACAGTATTTGTAGCTGTGGGCTTCCTGTACCCCTTACTACAAAGCTTTCCATCCTGAATTAGTAATTTTAAGTCCAGGAATGCAATCTCTTCATCACTCATTTCTGCCGTAAAAACTGCATATTTATCTCGTTTGTATTCAAATACTGTAAAAATTGATCAAATTGCTCATTCGATCCAGACCACACCACCAAGACGTCGTCCACGTACCTCGACCATTGTCTGACATGTTCACAGAATGGGTTCTTGTCCGCAAACACGGCAGACTCCTCCCATGCCCCCAGAAAGAGGTTTGCGAAGGAGCACGCCACAGGGGTCCCCATGGCAGTGCCAGCGGTCTGTTGATACAACGTCCATCAAAGAGAAAGGCGTTGTGTTTAAGTACAAACTCTAAACATTCACAAAGATACTCAATATAGTCATCGTCCTTATTTGTATGTTTCAAAAATTGTTTCACCGCTGACACTCCCAGGTCCTGTGGGATCCGGCTGTACAAACTGACCACATCAATAGTGGCCAGCCTGTCGCTCGGGACCCATGTGGTGCGCTCCACCATACGCAAAACCTCCAATGTGTCCTCAAGTAAGAGGGCACCCCCTTCAAAAGGGGGCGCAGGAGATGGTCGAGGTACCTGGACAACCTCTCAGTCAGAGATCCAAAGCCTGATACTATGGGATGTCCCGGCGGAGCGGTCATGGATTTATGAATCTTCGGTATGTAATACCAAACCGGACGTTTGGGAAAAGGGGGGTAATAGGTTGCATCCCAATTTCTTGGGAAGAAACCCCTTCTCTACCCCCTTAAGTAGAAGGGATCTTAGCTGGGATTGGAAACGAGGTGTTGGATCAGCAGATAGCAGGCAGTAGGTGGATTTGTCATTAAGTTGCCTTTCGGCTTCCTGTCTATATTGATCTACGGACAGGATCACAAGATTACCACCCTTGTCTGCACTTCTGATGATCAAGTTCTCGTTTTTCCTCAACCACTCCAATCCTGCCCTCTCATTCCCTGTCAGATTCGATTTAATATCCTCATATATTTCGGCTTTGATATCTTTGATTACACAATCGAAGAACAAATCAATACTCGAACCAGGACTTACTGGGAAAGGCTGTACCGATCTGCATGCTCTAAAAGTGCTTACATCCCCTATTTCCAAACAATCTCCACTAATGGGGTCCAAATGGCCCCAAGGGCCATCATCAGCCCACAACTCATCGATCACCTGGGCTAATTCCTCATCTGTGGGGTCCCATTGGATTAATGGGCTGAAACCCAAGGTCTCAGTTTGTTTCCCCGTCGTCATTTGAGGATCGTACCTAGAAGTGGGGGAAGAAACAGTAGTATTAAAATTACCCTCAATTCGTCCACCAGACAATGTGGGGTTTCTCCCACTCTGTTCTGGTACCGGGTTCATTATCATCGGGTTTGTCAAATCATTAATTGGAGCTGGTCCTGTAGTCGTATTTCCAGTGATCAGAGGGGTGTTAAACTTCTGACAAATCACCAATTTTCGGACAGACTTATAAAGATCGATGGTAAAGGCAGTCAGATCAAATCTCTTAGTTGGACTAAAGTTCAGGCCCTTCTTGAGCAGGGACGTACAGGATTCTGGAATGTCCAAACCGGATATATTGATAACCTGTAATTCGTCCTTGTTTGTATGACGAACTATTTCATTGCTTTCCGTTTCTTGTTCTTTTGCTTCACATTCTGCATACCCTCCCAATGCACCGATCTCTGCTTTGTTTCTGGATCTATTCCTTCCTCCTCGTCGGATTCTATGTCTAAAGGGGCTTTTGCTCCAACACATGATGTATCTGGTTCCTTATTTTTATCGTCTAATTTCTTGGGGGTCTTAGGTTTCCTTTTGGGTTTCTTTTTAGGGGCTCCTTTCGGTCTTTTTGGATCGTTATCGCTGTCGGATCCTGAATCGGTTGTCCAGTAACCCCTTCCTTTTGGTGATTTTAGGAAAGGCACTGGACCCCAGTTGAAGATTTTACCCTTATCGAAATCTTCCTTATCTCTAAAGAATTTTTTCAATTTTCTTGCTTTTATCTCGTCCTGTATTTTAGTGATTTTATCTTCAAGTTTGTTAACCACTGTTGAAAATTTCTCCTCCGACACTGAATCTTTATACCGCTGTTTGGTTTCACTTAATTCGTCGGAGACTTTATTATACTCGACCACCGCATGGTAAATTGTACAGCCACCAGCCCACAAAGGAGCGTGGATATGATACTCAACCTACAATATGGGTGGGTTAAGAAATTGTACACAGCCCTAAACTCCAGACCCTTTTTTACATAATAAGCCAACATGACAATATAGACAAAAATCAAGTGCAATTAACCTCTTTAGCGGTATGACCACTCGCTGACCCCAGGAGTCTCCCAGTATATATTTAACAGATTGCACACTTGTAAAACCTTTAGCTACCACTAGGCTAGCTAGTACATGTGGCTGGCATCCCCTCGATTGCTGCTGACTCCCCCCCCCCCCCCCGCCGATCCCCTGCTAATACATTACCCAGCCTGGATCCAGCGATCGCGCAGCCTTCCTGCACATCTCCGGTCCTCTCTATGGGGAACATCGGGTCTGCTCATGACGTCATGACGCCGGTGACGTCATGTACGATCCTCTGCATTGAGAAGAGCGGAGCTGTTCAGGGAGGCTGCGCCGACCGATGGATCCAGGCTGGGTAATGTATTAGCGGGGGATCAGCAGCAATCGGGGGGATGCCGGCCACATGTACTTGCTAGCCTAGTGGTAGCTAAAGGTTTTACAAGAGTGTGATCTGTTAAAATTATACTGGGGGATTCCTGGGGCTGCAAAATGTCCTAAGCGGCGTAACGCTCAGGAGGTTAAAAATGTCCACAAGATGTAATATTGGATATAATAAGAAACAATGATGATGTTAAATGGATAATAGACACATAGTCGTATAAATATATAAGAATTATACCATAAAATCTTTACAGCCAATATTGAGAAAGGTGGCCAGGAGCTGGTAAGAACATTTTTATTTTACAGAAATAATGGCACTTTATCGGAGCTGATCTCTATATTTGTTAGCCTTTTAGCAACTTTTTAGCAGCCTAACCGGAGTTGTTTTGTTTCAGACAACTCAATGCAGGGCAACTAAGTCTATCTAATGCAGCCCAATGCAGGAAATGTGTAGGGAGAGCTTCCATATTTATCTCTTCTGGATGCTGAATCGGCTCTCCTCTTCCTCCACTGAGCGGATGCTGCAATGCTAACATCATTGTCTGGGTCTCAATCCCATGACATGCGTACGTACAAAAAGGGCATCGGGAAAAAAGTGTGCGGGGTGTAAACGATAATATTGTTTTGTATTTAGTGTACAAATAATGTTTTACAAATCTATAAATCATTAAATAATGTGTATGAAATCGGCAATAGTGAAAACGTTAATCTTCTCTGTTTCAAAAGTGAAACTTAAAATAACGTTTGTTAAAAAAACAATAATATATGTTTAATCGTTATAATTGTATATTATTGTGATTAACCTTCATTTATGGTTTCTTCTTATAAAAAAATCTGAAAATATTGTTTATAACGATGATATAAATATAACTACGTTTGTAATAAGCAGTGGCGGCGCCAGGGGGGTGTTTTGGGTGCTGAAGCACCCCCTAAAATTCTCCAAGCACCCCCAAAGCACCCCCAAAGCACCCCCCAGCGTGAACTGACTTTTGGCATCTAATAGACGCCGTGTCAGTTCACCGCAGCAGCAGCCAGCAGCAGCGGCAGAGCAGGGCTACGGTAAAATGGCGTGCAAAGCCCTGCTCTGGAGACTTTGAATCTGCAGTGCAGGCTTCGGGCGCCATTTTACCGTAGCCCTGCTTTCAGCGTGGGAGTTTCAGTTGCTGGCTGCAGAGGAACGTGGGAGCTGCGCGCCGGACGGAGGCCAGGACAGGAGGTCTGCTGTGCTGCAGGTGAGTAAATGGGTTTTTTTAAATTTATATTAGCATGTGTTTGTACTTGACAAGTCTGATTGAAGTGTTTTCTGGCCAGGTCTGCAACATGATTGCACATATTTTCTGATCAAATCTTCCACATGCTTGCATGTATTTTCTGGTCAAATCTTCCACATGATTGCATGTATTTCTGGTCAAATCTGCCGACGTGATTGCATGTATTTTCTGGTCAAATCTGCAGACATGATTGCATGTATTTTCTGGTCAAATCTACTGACATGATTGCATGTATTTTCTGGTCAAATTTGCCACATGATTCCACATATTTTCTAGTCAAATTTGCCATATGATTCCACGTATTTTCTGGTCAAATCTGCTACATGATTGCATGTATTTTCTGGTCAAATCTGCTACATGATTGCATGTATTTTCTGGTCAAATCTGCTACATGATTGCATGTATTTTCTGGGCAAATATGCCAACATGATTGCACGTATTTTCTAGTCAAATCTGTCACATGATTGAACGTATTTTCTGGTCAAATCTGCTACATGATTGCATGTATTTTCTGGGCAAATATGCCAACATGATTGCACGTATTTTCTAGTCAAATCTGCCACATGATTGAACATATTTTCTGGTGAAATATGCCACATAATTCCACGTATTTTCTGGTCAAATCTGCTACATGATTGCATCATTTGCATGTATTTTCTGGTCAAATCTGCCAACATGATTGCACGTATTTTCTAGTCAAATCTGCTGACATGATTGAACTATTTTCTGGTCAAACCTGCCACATGATTTAATGTATTTTCTGGTCAGGTCTGCCATATGATTGCATGTATTTTCTGGGCAAATCTGCCAGATGATTGCATGTATTTTCTGGGCAAATCTGCCGACATGATTGCATGCATTTTCTGGGCAAATCTGCCGACATGATTGCATGTATTTTCTAGTCAAATCTGCCAACATGATTGCATGTTTTTTTCTGGTCAAATCTGCCGACATGATTGCATGTATTTTCTGGGCAAATCTGCCACATGATTCCACGTATTTTCTGGTCAAATCTGCCACATGATTCCACGTATTTTCTGGGCAAATATGCCGACATGATTGCATGTATTTTCTGGTCAAATATCCCGACATGATTGCATGTATTTTCTGGGCAAATTTGCCGACATGATTGCATGTATTTTCTGGTCAAATCTGCTGACATGATTGCATGTATTTTCTGGTCAAATCTGCCACATGATTCCACGTATTTTCTGGTCAAATCTGCCACATGATTCCACATATTTTCTGGTCAAATCTGCTACACAATTCCACGTATTTTCTGGTCAAATCTGCTACATGATTGCATGTATTTTCTGGTCAAATCTGCTACATGATTGCATGTATTTTCTGGGCAAATCTGCCAACATGATTCCATGTATTTTCTGGTCAAATCTGCCACATGATTGAATGCATTTTCTGATCAAATCTGCCGACATGATTGAACATGTTTTCTAGTCAAATTTGCTGACATGATTGAAAGTATTTTCTGGGCAAATCTGCTCACATAATGTGTATTTTCTAGAGAAAACCTGCACAATTATGTGAATTTTCTGGGAAAAGGGTCACCAAAACTTGGGCCCACTGTCTTTGCCTTGCACTTTTAAAGGGAACCGGAGGTGAGAATAATATTGAGGCTGCCATATTTATCTCCTTTTAAGCAATACCAGTTGCCTGGCTGCCGTTCTGGTCCTCTGCCTCTAATTCTTTCAACCATAGACCCTGAACAAGCATGCAGCAGGTCAGGGGTTTCTGAAAATATTGTCAGAACTGACAAGATTAGCTGCATGCTTGTTTCTGGTGTAATTCAGTTCACTATTGCAGCCAAATAGATCAGCAGGACTGCCAGGCAACTAGTATTGTTTAAAAGGAAATAAATATGGCAGCCTCCATATCACTCTCACCCCGGGTTCACTTTAAATTACAGTTAGCTCTGCCTTCATCCGGTCAGGGCCACGCCCATTTTTTGCAGCAGGTTATAGCCACACCCATTTTGCGGGCCATCAGCTATCCTGGAAATTGGTCCAGCACCTGCATAGCACCCCCCCCCCCCCCAAAAAAAAATCCTGTAGCTGCCACTGGTAATAAGTGCTGTAAAACATTAGTAAGTATTACTAAAATGTTACTAAATCTATACCTAACCCTACTCTCACACAGAACCCTCCCTGTACCTATCCCTAACCCCTAGACCCCCCCCCCTGGTGGTGCCTAAACCTAAGACCCCCCTGGTGGTGCCTAAACCTAAGACTCCCCTGGTGGTGCCTAAACCTAAGACCCCCCTGGTGGTGCCTAAACCTAAGACCCCCCTGGTGGTGCCTAAACCTAAGACCCCCCTGGTGGTGCCTAAACCTAAGACCCCCCTGGTAGTGCCTAAACCTAAGACCCCCCTGGTGGTGCCTAAACCTAAGACCCCCCTGGTAGTGCCTAAACCTAAGACTCCCCTGGTGGTGAGTAAACCTAAGACCCCCCTGGTGGTGCCTAACCCTAAGACCCCCTGGTGGTGCCTAAGCCTAAGACCCCCCTGGTGGTGCCTAACCCTAACCACCACCCTGGTGGTGTCTAACCCTAAGACCCCCCTGGTGGTGCCTAAACCTAACCACCCCCCTGGTGGTGCCTAACCCTAAGACCCCCTTGGTGGTGCCTAAACCTAAGACCCCCCTTAGTGTTTGCTTTATTATGTGGATAGTAATGTTTTACAAATAGTGACTGTAAAAAATATATTGCAATTTATGTTACGTACTGATAGCTTTATTTTGTGAATAATAATGTTTTACATCCAAGCAATGTGTAGCAAGCACCTATGGTGGACCAAGGAAAGGTATGACGTGCTCTCCACTCCAGTCACCTTTGCACTGTAGGTGTCCTTCCAAATAGCGAATCCAATGAGTAAGCACCGTCTTCAATAAATAAGCTCTTTTATTAAAGTTTCAATTCATCATAAAAGCAGGAAGATCAAGCAACCAGCGACAGCTCCGCTGTTTCGGGCAGACTGCCCTTTTTCAAGCTGTTAAAGCATGTCATCCACAATACAAACCAACACAGAATCCATTTTATAGGAAACATACAAATCAGGTGATCTGGATGCGACCAATCAGAAGCATGGGGCCGCCGACGGACCTGATAGAGAACTACCAGCCTAATATTTAAATTCGCCACTATCCCCACCCCACACAGGGTGTGTCTATCAAAAACCAGCCCCCTCCGCATCAATACGGAAACTCACGCTGTCATCTGACACGCAGTGGGACGAACGCGGTGATACTCTCCGTCCTCCTCCTCCTCTCCAAACAAAACCCACGTGATCCATCACGTGTGGTATGACGCGACACCGCTTCCGCATCAACTCAGCGGCAATTGCGTCATGCATGTCATGGCAACCAGACGCTCTGGTCTTGCAGGGAATTCTACCCCGCCCACCTACAGAGCTCCGGCAGCCAGTCATAACAATAACAAGGAGAGGGACATTGAGCACCGCTCACACTCACCCTCCACGTTGCCAGAAAGAACAGCGCCCCAGGATGATTGGAGATAAGTCAGAGGTCCCATAAAACAGATGGTCGCACTCAGTCACCTGAAAGAATAAAAATAAAATAAAGATGCATGTCAATACACAAGAATAACAGTACCCATCTAAATACACGGTAACAGGTCATATTCTTTATTAAGACCACCCCTTAATAAAGGGGTGGTCTTAATAAAGAATATGACCTGTTACCGTGTATTTAGATGGGACCTCTGACTTATCTCCAATCATCCTGGGGCGCTGTTCTTTCTGGCAACGTGGAGGGTGAGTGTGAGCGGTGCTCAATGTCCCTCTCCTTGTTATTGTTATGACTGGCTGCCGGAGCTCTGTAGGTGGGCGGGGTAGATTTCCCTGCAAGACCAGAGCGTCTGGTTGCCATGACATGCATGACGCAATTGCCGCTGAGTTGATGCGGAAGCGGCGTCGCGTCATACCACACGTGATGGATCACGTGGGTTTTGTTTGGAGAGGAGGAGGAGGACGGAGAGTATCGCCGCGTTCGTCCCACTGCGTGTCAGATGACAGCGTGAGTTTCCGGTTTGATGCGGAGGGGGCTGGTTTTTGATAGACACACCCTGTGTGGGGTGGGGATAGTGGCGAATTTAAATATTAGGCTGGTAGTTCTCTATCAGGTCCGTCGGCGGCCCCATGCTTCTGATTGGTCGCATCCAGATCACCTGATTTGTATGTTTCCTATAAAATGGATTCTGTGTTGGTTTGTATTGTGGATGACATGCTTTAACAGCTTGAAAAAGGGCAGTCTGCCCGAAACAGCGGAGCTGTCGCTGGTTGCTTGATCTTCCTGCTTTTATGATGAATTGAAACTTTAATAAAAGAGCTTATTTATTGAAGACGGTGCTTACTCATTGGATTCGTTAATAATGTTTTACAAACAGTAAGGGATAAAAAGTTAAATAATGTTTTAGTTATAAATAGGATAAATATGTTTAGTATTTTTATAAATGTTATTTGTCATTTTTTTGTGCATTTTGTAAACGTAAATCATCACAAGCACAGTTATAAAACATTAAAAAGCTCCGAGCGCCGTTTATAAAACGTTATTTATCTCTGGCGCCCTTTTTTCCTGCTCGGCGCCCATTAAACGTTATTTACTATGGGAGTGAATGGCTGCGCCCTTTTTCTGCGCCCTTTTTTCCCGTTCCCCCATGACATGACGTGATCGGGAACTGAAGGATAATGTCATCAGCATCGCAGTGCCACGTACAAGAGTCTCCTTCAGCACCAAGTGGCACTGCAATGCTGACGTCATCCACTGGGTCCCGATCACATGTCACATCATGTGATCAGAAGCCAGAAGAGGATGTTGGCATTACAGCTTATTACAGTGGAGGAAGAGGTGAGCCAATCCAGCATCCGGAACAGGTAAATATGAAAGTTCTCCCTGCACTCACTCTGCATTATAGCCTGCTGAAGGAGGGAAACACTGAGGGATTGAAACAACGTGGCACAGCAGCGCACATTGAAAAAAAAAACTTCTGGCAATTGGCAAAGGGTTAAAGTGGTGATAAGTAAAAATGATGTTGTAGTTTATAAGGGCTCACCAGTCTCCTGTGTTCATCACTTAAAGGGATCCTGAGCAGTGGGTTCAAATCAAAAATGTCACTTACCTGGGGCAAGGTCCCCCGGCGTCCCCTGGCTCTTTTGTGGGTCCAGCTGGCGGCTTCCTGGATCTTTGTCGCACAGCATCATCATGCCGGCCACTACGCGACAGTATTGCACATGCGCAGTACTTTTACACCGGCTGTCTTGATGACGCACAGCGGCCGGCGTGATGACGCTGTGCGACAAAGATCCAGGAAGTGTCGACCCGACACCCGAGGTAACGGAGCCTCCAGCAGGACCCGCAGAAGAGCCAGGAGGACGCTTGGGGGCCTCGCAGTCTACGGTGGGCTGGAGGAAGCCCCAGGTAAGTGAAATTTTTGATATGAACCCACTGCTCAGGATCCCTTTATTAATAACTTGCTGGATGCCCGGCGTTGCCCGGGTATGTATTTGGCTGGTGTTGGCCCCGCCCACTTTTCCTAATCCTAACACACAATTACTTAATTACTTAATGAGCAAGTTTGTGAACTTTGCGGTCTTTGGCATCAATAATTTGCATTGAAATAAAATAAATCTGATTGACTGTGGCTCCATCACTTTTTTGAATTTGAACCAATCACCCAATAGCCATGTGTACCAGGTATAGGTGATTAACAGTGCAAGAATGGCAGAAATTAAATATTCCCCTTAAAATCAATAGGTGGATTTTAATTGGCTTTTGTAGGCTCCACCCACCTTTCTGAATATTAATCCCAGTCACCCAGGACCAACTGTGCAAAGTTTGAGAACCCTACCACTAACAGTGTAAGAATGGCTGCAGTTTACATTTTCCCAATGAAATTTGTATTTTTCTCCACACACTGATTTCCTGACATTGTTCGGGTATCAATTTGGCTGGTGTTGGCTCCGCCTACTTTTTCTAACCCTAACACACAATTACTCAATGACCAAGTTTGTGCGCTTTGCGGTCTTTGGCATTAATAATTTGCATTAAGATTAAACACATCCGATTGGCTGTTTGTGGCTCCCCCCCTTTGCCTAAATTTGAACCCCAGTCACCCAATGACCAATTGTACCAGGTTTAAGGCTTGTGCCATTAACAGTGCAAGAATGGCAGCAATTACATGTTCCCCTTGAAAATCAATAGGTGGATTTTGATTAGCTTTTGTAGGCTCCACGCACTTTTCTTAATATTAATCTCAGTCACCCAGTGACCAATTGTGCAAAGTTTGAGAACCCTACCATTAACAGTGTAGGAATGACTGCAGTTTACATTTTCTCAGTGAAATGTGTATTTGTCTCTGCCCACTGATGACCCGGTGTTGCCTGATTATGTATTTGGCTGGCGTTGGCTGCGCTCACTTTTCCTAACCCTAACACACAATTGCTCAATTACTCAATGACCAAGTTTGTGAGCTTTGCGGTTTTTGGCATCAATAACCTGTGTTAAAATGAAACAAATAAGATTCACTGTTTGTGACTCCACCCCCTTTTATAAATTTAAACCCCAGTCACCCAATTATCAGCTGTACCAGGTTTGAGGCTTGTGCCATTAACAATCCAAGAATAGCAGCAATGAAATATTCCCCTGAAAAATCAGTAGGTGATTTTTGATTGGCTTCTGTAGGCTCCACCCACTTTTCTGAATATTAATCCCAGTCACCCAGTAACCAACTCTGCAAAGTTTGAGAACCCTACCATTAACAGTGTAAGAATGGCTGCTGTTTACATTTTCCCAGTAAAATTTTGTATTTGTCTCCGCCCACTTATGAACCCGCGTTGCCCGTTTATGTATTTGGCTGGTGTTGGCTGTGCCCACTTTTCTAACCCTAACACCCAATTAATAAATTACTCAATTACCAAGTTTGTGAGTTTCGCAGTGTTTGGCATCAATAATTTGCATTGGAATGAAACAAATCTGATTGGCTGTTTGTGGCTCCACCCCTTTCTGAAATTGAATCCCAGTGACCCAATGATCAACTGTACCAGGTTTGAGGCTTGTGCCATTAACAGTCCAAGAATGGCAGCAATGTAAATATTCCCCTTGAAAATCAATAGGTAAATTCTGATTGGCTTTTGTAGGCTCCACCCACTTTCCTGAATATTAATTCCAGTCACCCAACGACCAACTGTGCAAAGTTTGAGAACCCTGCCATTAACAGTGTAAGAATGGCTGCAGTTTACATTTTCCAGTGAAATTTGTATTTGTCTCCGCCCCCTTTTTGGTTATGGGAATAAAAAGTATCCTATACTTTATTCCAGGTAATGTACTATGTGTGTGCCAAATTTCATTCAAATCCGTTCAGCCATTTTTGCGTGATCGAGTAACAAACATCCAAACATCCAAACTTTCCCATTTATTATATTAGTAGGATAAGTGGCCATCACCTTATTTAGAAAGTATTGATTATTCAGTCACTAGGAATGAGAGGCCAGTTTCACTGTACTCTGGTTCAAGAAACAAAACACTCACAAGCTGGCCATGTGGCGAGCCTGGGCGCTACCCAGAATGATGAAAGTAGGGAGAGGCCTGTTACCTTACCCCATACAGAGTGGCACAGTGGAGCAGTGGGAGAGTGTATTTAACTCATCTGTCTGGGCACTCCGTTCTACAATTCTACAGGTCCACAGGTTGACTTCCGGCATGACCTCTGCCAATGTCAGGAAGTAGACATTGATGTGGGTAACTGGAAGATGATGGAGCGCCAAAATAGGTGAGTTAAATACATTTACTCACATCCCTACTTTGCCACTTGGCACTCCTCCTCCCCTATAAACATACACACACACACACACACACACACACACACACACACACACACACACACACACACACACACACACCATAAACACACACCACACACACACACATGCACACACCACACACACACATATATACACACACACACACACCACACACACCACACACACACACACACACACACACACACACCCCATAAACACACATCACACACACACACACATGCACACACCACACACACACACATATACACACACACACACACACACACACCACACACACACCACACACACCACACCACACACACACACACACAACACACACAAAACACACACACCACACACACACACACATGCACACACCACACACACACAAAACACACCACACCACACACCACACACACCACACACACACACACAAAACACACACCACACACACACAACACACACAAAACACACACACACACAATCATATTCTTTAGAGGAAAACAAAACCTTTATAGTTTAGGAATTTTTCAATTTGCATCAGGGACATACCCCAAGACCTATTGTGTATTTGAAGTGTACTTAAAGGAATACTATCGATTGAAATGACTTTTTTTTTAATACTCTATATTAGTGTACACATTACCACTAGTGCTAGGGGCACTTTATTTATTCACTCAGGTCTCTCTCTTGCTATCCCTGCTTAAAAATTCATTTCTCACACAGCTCATAGTAGTTTGGGTCACCCTGAGCTGCTTGGTTACTCTGTCACACAGCTCACAAATATATTTCACTGTGTCACTCACAGCATGCAGAGGACATGAGGAGAAACTGTGAGAAAATGCGGAAAAGCCGCCGCATATGCCAAGAGCAAGGCGTCTGACTCCGCGTCCAAAGCGGCGGTTTGCACGCATAGACACGCATCTGGTAGTATGGTAGAATGCGGAAAAGCCGCCGCATGTCCTGACAGCAAAGCGGCTGTTTCCGCGTCCAACGCAGCGTTTTGCATGCAGCAGCATGCGCTTGGTGTGGCTGGGTCTGTTAGTGCACATAGGCAGATGGAGAGCTACGCGCGCGCGGGCCTGAACTCAGGACCTTTATACCAGCAGGTGAAGTGTCAGCTGATCAGGAAGATCAGCTGATTCCTGCAGGACTCATGATTGGCTGAATGGCTCGGGCGGGGCGGCAGAGTCCAGCAACTATATATTCTGCTGCTTGTCAGTTGCTGGTTGTCTGCTATTGCTAACACTTGCGTGAAGGCACTCAGACCTTAGCTAGACCCGACAGTGTGGAGCTGGGAATCCACACTGAGTCAGATTCTTGATAGCTTAAAGTACTAATTGAATTGTATTATTTGTTAGACCAGTTCCAGGGTGTTGAGATCAAGGCCCTCACACCCCAGACTAGGAATACTGTGTATCTTCTGTGTATTCTCTAGCATAGTTCCAGGGTGTTGAGATCAAGGCCCTCACATCCAAGACTAGGGAACTGTATTATCATTTATGTTATGCTCCAGACTAGTTCCAGGGTGTTGTGAACAAGGACCTCACACCCCAGACTAGGATTGTGTTATTACTGTGTTACGTTAGCCCAGTTCAGGGCAAAACCTTACATATTCGCAGCAGGGCTTCCTGCAACCCAGCCTTGGTCCCTCGCTCAGGGGTGCACAGGCTACAGGAATATCACCCACCGCTCAGGGGTGAATTCCTCAGGAGTATAGGCCGCCAGCTCCTCTGGTGGTCTTACTCAGAGTTGTTACTGTTGCACAAACACTTACACTCTCTCCGGTGTCTAGAGGTTAGACATATCTGATTATTGACGATTCCGCAGATCCTCAATAATCGGGTATATCTGTATTCTTGGGGATACTGCGGATCGCCAAGGATCAGATTCTCTCTCTGGTTGCTGACACCAATCGTTACAGAGACAGACTGATCTGAGGTGGTAACAGGTAACTAAATGAGCTGTAATATTGCTGGAATATAACTCGCTATAACACTAGTCTGTGTTTACACTCAGACTGGTTGCCTGGCTGCCTGCTTGTGGTGAATCACTTCAGGATGCATTCACTTTACAAGCTGCTGAGAGGGGCAGACCACTGTTTACAATTAGCATTATTAGTATCTTTATCAGTTAAGAGAAGCAAAGATAATAAACACACATTGCTAGAATCTTTAACCCCTTACCACCATATCAATAAGATTCTTTCAGCAAGGTGATAATTAAACTATAACTGAGGAGTTGATAGCAACTCCCCTGTGCAGAGACATGGTCTAGCCCTCTGGGAGCCTCAGTATTTAGATACATTTTGTATCCAACACTGACGCCAAAACTGACGGAGGATTTTACAGCTGAGAGGAACAGCTGTGTGAGGAATCAAATTGCTCCTAGTACTTGTCCTAATGTGTGCTACAACATACAGCATTTAAAAATAAATGCATACATCGATAGTATTCCTTTAAGGTGAAAATAAACTGATGATTGAACAACAATTTTATCTAGCCTCCTACTTCAAAAAATGACTTTAAGATATCCAAGAGTTTTATGTTATGATTAAAAACGTTGAAAAGTAGACTTATTGTTTTGTCTCAGCTCAATGACTGCTCCGTGTCTCAGAGAGCTAAAATATATGAAGTATTGACCTTTTGTATCTATCCCATGCCCTCAGAAGCCCAGTTCTCTACCAGGAAAGGATTTTATGGCTGTAATTAATTATCAGTGAGGGATGCTATAGTTCAACAGGGTCCCAACTGGAGAAAAACTGTCAGTTGCATAGCTGAATATTAACTCTTCCAGACAGAGAAAGAAGAAAAGGAACACAGCATAAGTACTTGTATGCTTGCCACTGTACATACAAATGTTTAGGTCATCATTTCACATATCACTTAACATTCGATTTTAGGTTCGCAAACCGCGAACGCGAACTTCCAAAAGTGATGGAAAAGGTGTTTCATGGGGTCTAACACCTGAAGGGGGGCATGGCGGAGTGAGATACATGCCAAAAGTCCCTGGGGAAAATCTGTATTTGTCGCACAGTAGCATTTTAAGGGCAGAAATCACATTTTATTGCTAAATTGGAGGCCTAAAGTGCTTTAAAACATCTTGCATGTGTATACATCAATTAGGGAGTGTAATTAGAGTACTGCTTCACACTGACACACCAAACTCACTGTATAACGCACCGCAAACAGCTGTTCGTGTAGTGACGGCCGTGCTGGACTGGTGCACACCATGGCCAGAGTGCAGGCGATAGCAGCTTTCAAGCCCATATGGTCGCCGGGCTGAGGTAGCTCAATCACAAAACAACAGTGACTGAGTGTCCAGCTGATCGAATTTGGTCTGTCCACAATGAAGCAACGACCTTATTTTCTTGGGAGATTCCCCCCCCCCCCCCCCGAGACACTCATATAGCCGGCGGTAATTGCTTCATTGTGATACGCAAGCCCCTTCACCGCGGCAAGCGGCCTTACAAATTCAGGAATCCGTCTGGAGTCCTGGGCCCTGTTGGTGGTGGCGGAGAAGGCAGTCAAGCGGCCTGCGGGCAGAGATGCTGTGTGGGAAGCGACTTAGTCTTGGGGCAGACAGTCACGCGGCGTGCAGGCAGAGATGTTGTGTGTGGGGACTGACTTAGTCTTCAGGCGGGCAGTAGCCCTCCGGGATCCATGCCTCATTCATTCTGATAAAGGTGAGGTGCTGAACACTTTTGTGACCTAGGCGACTTCTCTTCTCAGTGACAATGCCTCCAGCTGTGCTGAAGGTGTTTTCTGACAGGACGCTTGAGGCAGGGCAAGACAGAAGTTGTATGGCAAATTGGGACAGCTCTGGCCACAGGCAGTGCTGCTCGGATACCCCTTTTCAAAATCCGGGTTGGATTTGAATCCGGATACCCAGATATCCGATCCGGGTCGGAGTTCAAAATTTTCTGATCCGAATCGGATATCTGACCCCAGTATCCGGGGGGGGGGGATGTGGGCAAATTCGGAAATCTGGATAGAAAAACTGGAAGTGGCCTTTAAATTGCGTTAAAAACGTTTTTTAGGGTAAATGAGGCATGTAGCATCATTCTTTTTTAAAGGGAAACACTAATTGATGATGTGGGGACTTAACAACCCCCCCCCCCCCCCCAAAAAAAATGGCTGTCAATTAACATCAGGACTAGGTTCCAGACAGCGGTCGTGCAGCCCACATTGTGTCCAAAGTCCAACCGCACAACTGGGACATGGCAGTTTTCAGCTCAGACACCTCCAAAAAATTATGCAGCAATTGTGTTTTGGGATAAATATAGGTGGTATCAGCACAGCAGCAGTGGCCTGTGGCACCCTGGTGGTGGGAGCAGCAAAGGCAGCAAGAGCAGGGCAATGCAGCAGCAGCAGCAGCAGGTGTAACATCGGCCAGGAACATGCCGGACGTGGCACTTGGCAGTGGCACTTGGGAAGTGGCACTTGGCACGTGGCACTTTACACTTGGCAATTTGCACTTTGCACGTGGCACTTTGCACGTGGCATGTGGCACTTTGAACTTGGCACGTGGCACTTTGCATGTGGCACTTTGCATGTGCCACTTTGCATTTGCCACGTGCCAAGTGCCACGTGCCAAGTGTCAAGTGCCACATGCCAAGTGCCACGTGCAAAGTGCCACGTGCAAAGTGCCAAGTGCAAAGTGCCACGTGCAAAGTGCAAAGTGCCACGTGCCAAGTGCAAAGTGCCACGTGCCAAGTGCAAAGTGCCCCGTGCCAAGTGCAAAGTGCCAAGTGCCAAGTGCCAAGTGCCAAGTGCCACGTGCCATGTGCCAAGTGCCAAGTGTCACGTGCCATGTGCCAAGTGCCACGTGCCAAGGGCTACGTGCCAAGGGCCACGTGCAGAGTGACAGTCAGACAGCAGAGGAGAAGAGACTAACTGTCACACTGGCACTGCTCAGCAGCACAGCAGTTCTGTAGTAAGCTAACACAGTAGTACTACTACTCTAACAACTACTAGCACTGACTGCAGTACTACAGTACTAACTACACAATAACACAGTAATCCTATTCCCTAATCCCTAACCTAACCTATACTGTAGCTAGCTAAGGCTAATAGCTGGCCAACAGGCAGCAGCTGGCCTGGTCTGTGCACAGCACACACACATAGCAGCTGCAGCAGCCCTGCAGCACACACTCGGACTGTCACATAATGAAATCAAGCTAATTAACAATACAACAATAGTGTAGTGATAGCGAAGGGGTTAAGCACTGAACAGCTTTAGGTTTATCACTGTGTACAGCACTTGCTAGGCCAGTAGCACTGGAGCATGTCCCTCAGTGATCATTCACAAGCAAGGACGATATTTATCATAATGGCAGCCCTCCTTATTATACAGGGGGGGGGGGGGGGGGCTGGCCAGGGTTCCTTTCTGTGATTGGGTTCGGTTCCAGGGCTTAGGCTGGGAGCCCTCTGATTGGCTCAATGAGGTCTCGTGGGGCCTGCCAGGGTTCCCCTCTGTAATTGGTTGCTAAGGCTTCTGCTGGGAGCCCTCTGATTGGCTCAATGACGTCCTGGACGTCATCTACTTAGTTACAGTATCTCAATAGTCGGATTTCTGCAGATATCCGCGGATATACGCATTGCCAGACAACTATCCACAGATAGCTACAATCTGAATAGGAATCGGATAGCTGAAAAAAATCTGGATAACCATCTCCTCTTGCTGTTTCTCAGTGATGTCAGCTAAGTTCTCCTCCTCCCCCCAGCCACGAACAATACCACGGGAACGTTTAGCAGCACAAGCCCTCTGCAACTCCTGCTACGATTGTTCTTCTACCACCTCCTACTTCTCAAAAAAAACCACCTTCCTCATTTTCTGACTCCTCTTCCCCACACGACTCTTCCTCCTCCTCCTCCTCCTCCTTCCTCTATGCCGCCACAGGTGTTGAGGAAACATCTGGTTCTGATGAGAATTGATCCCACAACTCTTCCTCCTTTAACTGTTCCTGTTCACGCTCCTCCACAGCTTGATCCACCACTCTACACACGGCACGCTCCAGGAAGAAAGCATACGGGATCAAGTCGCTGATGGCGCCGCCGCCTTCACTGCAACTCACCATCTTTGTCACCTCCTCAAATGGCCGCATGAGCCTGCAGGCATTTTGCATGAATGTCCAGTTCTTCAGCCAGAACATCCCCGTCTCCCCAGAGTGTGTCCTTCTACTGTAGTTGTACAGATACTGGGTGACGGCTTTCTCCTGTTGTAGTAGGTGGTCGAACATCAGGAGGGTCGAATTCCAGCAAGTCGGGCTATTACAAATCAAGCACCTCACCGGCAAGTTGTTTCTCCGCTGAATATCGGCCAAGCATGCCATGGCCGTGTAAGACCGCCTGAAATGCCCACACAGCTTCCTGGCTTGCTTCAGGATGTCCTGTAAGCCTGGGTACTTACACACAAATCTTTGGATTACGAGATTGAGGACATGCCATGCAGGGTACATGTGTCAACTTTCCCAAATTCAAAGCCGAAATGAGATTGCTGCCACTGTCACACACCTCGTTGCCGATCTCCAGTTGGTGCGGGGTCAGCCACTGATCCACCTGTTTGTTAAGAGCAGCCAGGAGAGCTGCTCCAGTGTGACTCTATGCTTTGAGGCAAGACATGTCTAAGATAGCGTGACAACGTTTTACCTGGCATACAGCATAGGCCCTGGGGAGCTGGGGCTGTGTAGCTGGAGAGGAGATTGCAGCACTAGTAGAGTTGCGCTGCTACTCAGCCAAGGAGGAGGAGGACGACAGTGAAGAGGATGTAGCAGGAAGAGAGGAGGTGGCAGGAAGCCTGCCTGCAAGCTGTGGAGGTGTCACAACTAGGTCCTCTGCACAGCCACGTACTCCATGCTTGTCATCGGTCACCAGTTTGACCCAATTGGCTGTGTAAGTAATGTACCTGCCCTGACCGTGCTTGGCAGACCAGGCATCCGTGGTCAGATGGACCCTTGACCCAACACTGTGTGCCAGAGATGACACCACTTGCCTTTGTACTTCACTGTACACTTTGGGTATCACCTTTTTTTTAAATAATTGTGGCCTGGTATCTTCCACTGCGGTGTCCAAATGGCCACAAATTTTTGGAAGGCCTCAGAGTCCATCTGCTGGTATGGTAACAGCTGGCGAGATAACAGTTCCGCCAAGCCAGCTGTCAGATGCCGGGAAAGGGAGTGACTGGCAGACATTGGCTTCTTGCACTCAAAGATTTCCCTCACGGACACCTGGCTGCTGCTGTGGGCAGAGGAGCAGGAGCCGCTCAAGGTGAGAGGCGGAGTGGAGGAGGTTGGCTGTGATTGTGAATATGCAAGGGAGAAGGCGGCTGAAGATGATGCACCTGAAGGAGGAAGAGGAGGAGAAGGAGGGTGGCTTAGCTTTTGTGTGCTGCTTTTGCTCAGGTGGTCTTCCCATTGCAGTTTGAGACTTTTCTGCATGTGCCTTCATAAGGCAGTTGTCCCTACGTGGGTGTTGGCCTTTCCACGGCTCAATTTTTGGTGGCAGAGAGTACAGATGGCATTGCTCTGATCTTTGGCAGACACACAAAAACATTTCCACACCGCTGAGCCACCCTGGGGGGTGGGCACTATGGTGGCGTCAGCAGCTGATGTTGAAGGGTATGTGTGCTAGCTGCCCATAGGTGGCGAAACATGTCCCCCTGTTCATCTGCTCTATTGGGAACCCACGTGGCATCCGTATCATCATAATCATCATCATCATAATCATCCTCCCCAGCTTCGCTTGCAGACACCTCCAAAACTGCACCAACAGCAGGTACTTCATCATCCTCCTCCTCACACCTTACATCCATAGTGTCGCCTAACTCAGACATATGAGGTGGTGTAACTTGCTTAGCACCTTCATCTTGTTGTAACAATAATAGCCGTGAATCAGTTAATTCCCCACCAAATAACTCCTGCGACGTGTCAAATGCAGCGGATTTCGTGCTTGTAGTAGCACTGGTGGCTGCGGAAGATGAGGTGTTCTGTGTTAAATAGTCAACCACGTCCTGACAATCTTGGGAGTTGATGGGACGTGCCTTCTTCTGAGCAGTGTACTTGGTCCAGGGTCGCACAAAATCACATCAGCACGACCTCGAACATACCTGCCGGGTGGCCTGCCTCTGGGTCTGCCTCTGCCTGTTTTGTCCTTATCGGGGAGGGGAAGTGAAAGGTATGCACTGACTTGACTAATACAATGTGCAGTCACACAGGTGCAGTGAAAGGTATGCAGTGACTGGTGTTACAATACAAAGTGCAGCTGTCACACAGGTGCAGTTAACAGGTATGCACGGGCTGGTATATTAAACAGCGTGCAGTCACACAGGTGCAGTGAACAGGTATGCAGTGATTGGTATTACAAATTTGCAGCTGTCACACACACACACACACACACAGGTACCGTGAACAGGTGCAGTGACTGGTGGTATATAATAACACTGCGTGAGATCACGTAGGTAGGTGCACTGCACACAGGTAGGTATGCAGTGATTGGTATTACAAATGTGCAGCTGTCACACACACAGGTACCGTGAACAGGTGCAGTGACTGGTGGTATATAATAACACTGCGTGTAATCACGTAGGCAGGTGCCCTGCACACAGGTAGGTATGCAGTGATTGGTATTACAAATGTGCAGCTGTCACACACACAGGTAGTCACTGAATGTGCTGGGCCTGGCAGTGGCACAGTAGGTATTACCAAGGGGCCAAGATCCAGCAGCTGCAATCAGACTGACAGGGCTGTATATGCAACACAAGTGTCAGTGGGACACACACACACACAAAAAATAGATCACAAGAACAACATTAGCTCTCAAAAAAGCTGTTGAGGATGAGGAGTGCTTTTTAGCAATAAGTATCAGCAAGAAGGAGCAAGCTAACAAGCCTATAGCCTAACACAAGAGCCTAAGTAAGCTTTCCCTATGTCAGCACAGGTTCTCTCCCTTCTCTAATTACTGCAGACACACGAGTGAGTGAAATGCCTGACGCTGCCGGCGTTTTATGGGGGGGAGGGGGGGCTCCAGGAGGGAGTGTATCCTGATTGGCTACCCTGTGTCTGCTGACTGTGATGTAGAGAGACAAAGTTGACCCTAATGATGTAGTATAGGGGGCAAATCAAACTCGCATATTGTTCACGGTTCACCGCGAACGCAAATCAGCGAAGTTCGTGCGAATCAGTTCGCCGGCAAACCGGTTCGGGCCATCTCTAGTGAGGAGATAAGCAGAAAATCTGATTATTTGTGCTGTAATGCTGGGGACATACAATTTTTTGTGTTAGATAGATGGTTCAATAGATAATTTCCAACATGTCTGATCTTATTTTCGATCGTTTATCTGATCGATTTCTCATAGAAGTGAATGGAAATAGATAAGAAAAGATAATAGAATCGGATATTGTTTGGATGGAAAAGTTCAATTATTATCTTGTGTATAAAAAAATAAAAAATAAATCAAGACATTTTAAATCAGGATGTTACCACTTATTTGCTAACTTAAAGGACAACTGACCCGAGAGGGATATTGAGGCTGCCATATTTATTTCCTTTTAAACAATGCACATTGCCTGGCTATCATGCTGATCCTTTGCCTCTATTACTGTTAGGCCCTTTCACACTTACTGAGGTACGCACAAAAACGTGTTGAACAAAAATGCTGCATGCCGTCACAGTAGTAGCAATAGCCCTGTGGGGCTATGACATTGATTGCGGTGCGACAGGTCCTGCTGTGGCAATGCAAGAGCTGCAGTGTGCACAGTGAACCTGAGTGAGGCATACTTTCATTAGAGCGTTGAAGTACGGTTGCAGAAGAATTGCCCTGCAACTGATAGGTGGAAGTGTGGAAGGGGCCAAAGCCGTAGACCCTGAACAAGCACAGAGGCTGGTTCTAGGGATGATCGGAAAGAGCAAATTCTGTTCCGCTGAACTCCGTCGCTATGAAAATTCTGGATTCCGTCGGAAAAATTAAAATGATCGCAAATGGAACCTTGTTGATGCTATATGGTAGCCCATAAACCCTATTGACTGTTCCCTTACTCCTTTTTATCCTCCCTTCCTCACGGAGGGAGGAGGGTCTCATCTGCCAGGGAATTGTAGGATTTCAAAAGCCAGCTTACATACCTTGGCCGGGAATCGAACCCAGGTCTAGTGCTTGGTAGGCAGCTCTCTTCACCACTATACCACCACCAACACTACATGCTGAAGCCAGCCTAGCATGTACCATTATGATATATCCAAGAGAAAAATGAGCTTGCTTAGGGATTTGTAGGATGTCAAAAGCCAGCTTACATACATTGGCTGGGAATCGAACCCAGGTCTACTGCTTGGTAGGCTGCTATCCTAACCATTATACCACCAACACAACACACTGCAATGCTACATGCAGAAGCCAGCCTAGCATGTACCATTGTGATAAACCCAAGGTATGCAAGCTGGCTTTTGAAATCCTACAATTCCCTGGAAGATGAGACCCTCCTGAAAGGGAGTCTATCGAGTAGAAATTCTTCTTATTAGGCAGAAATCAGTTCGGTGGGGAAAAAATTTGAATTCCGTAAAATTCCGCGGAATTTAATATCTTTCCGCGGAAATTCCGGCATAGTGCTATAGCAATTCCGTTCCATCACAACGGAACGGAATCATCAAATTCCGTCCGGAATCACGGAATTTTTAATTTAGCGGAATCCAGCGACCATCCCTAGCTGGTTCTGCATATTATGCCCAGCCTCTGTTGCTATATTATCTCCCCCCCAGGGCCCCCCTGACCCTGCGCTCTGCCCCCCAAAGTAAACCGCCATGCTAGTGACATGCAGCGTGTCGCCAGCAGGCCATTTACATGTACACTGTCACTCTCCGCCGCTCCCCACCTTCTCTATTTCGCAGCTCCTCACCCGCGTCCCTTCCCTCCAATCAGCGGGGAGGGAAGGGACGCGGGTGGGAAACGGTGACATAGATGAGGCGGGGGAGCGGCGGACAGTGACAGTGTACATGTAAACAGCCTGCTGGCCTGCTGGCGACACGCTGCATGTCGCTAGCATGGCGGTTTACTTTGGGGGGCACTGCAGAGCGCAGGGGGGCCTGGAGGGAGATAATATAGCAATAGAGGCTGGGCATTATATGCAGAACCAGCCTCTGTGTTCTAATAGGATTTGTAAAAGCCACCTCGGGTTCTCTTTAAGTTTGTCTGCATTTGCTGCATGCTGGTTTCAGGTGTGTGATACAGACACTACGTATGCATGGAATATCATCAGGATGCTGGGCAATTGGCATTGTTCAAAAGGAAATAAATACAGCAGTCTCCATATCCCTCAGTTCTCCTGTCGAAGAAAAAGAGTAAGCTTTCAACTATTAAGCCCTCTTGAGACTCTATACACTTTTTGCATTACGCACAGTACATTGCCTTGCTACATGCTACATGACACAATGGGCCAGATTGCTAACATTAAAAATGATGGGCATGATTCACTAAGAGTAGCATGCTTTATCAAAGTTAACACGCCTTATCAAAGTGAACCCAGCTTATCAGAGTAGCATAGCGAGCGATACGACCCCGCAGGTGCTCAGGGCAGGACGAGTGGAGCTCTCATCATTGCCAATTAGGAGGCATAAGTTGGCTATGCTAGTCTGATAATTCATGTTAACTTCGATAAGGCGTGTTCACTTTGATAAGGCATGCTATTTGTCTTAGTGAATCAAGCCCTATGTGTGCAGACAGAACATATCAAATCTGAGATTGCGTAAATTACATAATACACATTACGTAAATGGCGTAACTCGGGTTGTACACGCATTATGTATGGTGTTTGTGTAAGGCACATTACTGGCTAATACTGACCAAAACACACGGAGGGGAATCTCTTGTTTGAGGACTGGGCTATATCTGAGATATATAAAACTTAGCTTTAAGGCCGGTATTAAATATGTGCATTGCGGTGGGGATGCAATGCTCCTGCATAAACAACAATCATATACAGCAGAGTGCGCTGACGGGGTCATATGCATAGCGCAGCCCTGCGCTCAGTGACGTTCTCCCTGCTGGGCAGAAAGTACATCATTGGGATTCCCATTGGTCTGCGCATGTGTGCAGTGATGCACCGCGCTCTATTGTTTACACATAGGGCCTGATTCACAAAGCGGTGCTAACAGTTAGCACCCTGGTGAAAAGCCCTTTATCATGCCTAAACTCAGTTTAGGCATTATAAGTTTAGGTGTGATAAGTTTAGGTGTGATAAGTTTAGGCATGATAAGTTTAGGTGTGATAAGTTTAGGTGTGATAAGTTTAAGTGCCAACTGCGTTAGCACCGCAGTGCACAGCTGATCAAAAGTTTTACGCTAGCAAAGACTGGTGCACTTCGTATAAAGTTTAATGGCGCTGCTTTGCGTGCGGGACTTTGCAAGCGATCTAAACTTATCTAAACTTAGCATGCCTAAACTTATCACACCTAAACTTATCATGCCTAAACTTATCACACCTAAACTGGCTTTTCACCAGAGTGGTGCAATGGTTATCATGCCTAAAGTCTCTAACTGGGTTAGCACCGCTTTGTGAATCGAGCCCTTAGTGTGTCACCTATTGACTTACATTACTTTAACCACTTTCACCTCCTGGTCGTAGTAGCTACGTCCAGGAGGCCATGTGCGCTCCCGCGGGCGATCGCGTGCGTGCACGCGCGCTTCCAGCCGTGGATCGTTAGCCCACTCCGTTCTAAAAGATACTCAACACAGCATATTAACCTTTATTAAAGGGAACCTAAACTGAGAAGGAAATTGATTTTTCCTTTTAAGATAATACCAGTTGCCTGACTCTCCTGCAGATCCCGTGTCTCTAATACTTTTAGTCACAGCCCCTCAACAAGCATGCAGATCAGGTGCTCGCCTCTGACTGAAGTCAGACTGGATTAGCTGCATGCTTGTTTGAGGTATGTGATTCAGCCACTACTGCAGCCAAACAGATCAGCAAGACTGATAAGCAACTGGTATTGTTTAAAAGGAAACATCCATATCTCTCTCAGTTAAGGCTCCCTTTAAAGAAAAACATTTCTTTGTTACAGCTGATGAAAATCCTGCAATAATTCTGCAGAGTGTCTACATCCTGCTTTCATGGAAGCAAACATATTGTTAACATCCTAGGCCATATGCAATTCACTTTTTCACCTGAGGTAATATTTTCACAACATATCAATTAAATGCCTTTTAAATCATCACTTTTTGATGCTTTTTCAATTGCAACGTGTTGAAAAATTATTTTAAATAGAAGATTTAAAAATTATGTCCTAGGAGAAAACTCAGGAGAAAAAATAATTGCATATGGCCCTGTGTGTTTGCAAATTAGCAGCTGCTCTGCTGTGGCAGAGGAAATCCCTGAGCTGACACAGCTGAGAGCTCAAATTACAGTGGTAGTTAGTCACAGATGAGGGGGAATTAGGCTAAACTCTAAATACATACAGGGTGCATTTATCTAGGTTTTCCTTCTGTCCTGTGCAAGAGTTCTGGTCCACTTAAAGGGAACCAGAGACGAACGATCTCTGAAAAATGAAAGAAGATGTTATACATACCTGGGGCTTCCTCCAGCCCCATAAGCCTGGATCGCTCCCACGCCACTGTCCTCCGCTGCCTCTATCGCCGGTACGGGGTCCCGTCACTTTCGCCGGATGCGACCAGCTGTACGCATGCGCAGGGGCTCCCTCCGGCTTTGTACGCATGCGCCTGCACAGTACGGAGGGAGCGCACTGCGTTTGCGTCGACTGGCCAAAAAGACGGGACTCGGTACCGGCAGACAGAGGCAGCGTAGGACGGCGGCGTGGGAGCGATCCAGGCTGATGGGGCTGGAGGAAGCCCCAGGTAAGTAGTTCGTCTCTGGGTCTCTTTAACCACTTCGAGACCAGCACCCTCTGCCCCCTTAAGGACCAGAGAGTGCTGGTACAGTAAACCGCCGCTTCCCGACGAATCGCTCTGTCCCCACCGCAGGCTGCTCTCTCTGCCGTCACTATGACGGCAGAGCGCTGTGCGCCGGTCAGGAGCCGCTTTCATTGGCTCCTGACCCTGTCACTCAATGTAAGCCAATGGGAACGGCTTACAGGAATGACAGGGCCAGGAGCCAATGAAAACGGCTCCTGCCCGGCTCATAGAGGCGGCAGGGCAGCACATTGCGGTGAGGACAGAGCAACGACAGCGGCGGGGACGGGCGGGGGCATGCGGTCAATGGGACGTAGAGTTTACGTCCGGGCAGAACCGCAGCGCCCCCTACCCGACGTAGAATCGTACTGCGTCGGTTCGCAGGTAGTTAAACAGTTTCTTGCATACACCCTTGTGTATTTACAGTAGCAGCAATGCTTTTTTAGATTTCCAAACACACCATAGGCAAAGGAAAACAGATGATAGGTAATAGGAAAAGGAGTAATCACAGCAACTGATAAACGTTAACTAGCAGGATATTATTATTTGGCACACCCTGACCCCTCTTCAAAGTTTAATTGTAATAATTTTAAACATCCGTACATACCTTTACTGAGAGATGGCCTAAAAGACTTAGAAGGACGATGATCAGGACTACGACAGTCAGAAGAAATATCTGGTACACTTTTGTGGATGTCATAGTCTGAAAAGAATAATTACTTTTATTACAATGGTATGTTAATATTAATAATAATAATAAAAACTTTTCTTTGGGCCAGTTTCCCTGTGGCCATTGCAGTGCTAAACGTGGGATTGCATTGATACACATTTTAGATTTGTGTGAATGCAATGCACAAGGGTGAACTCATTCAGACCCATTGCTAGGTATGGCTGCTCTCACGCTCAGCACTGCAGCTCACAATGCATTTCCATCAAATTATTGACATCTGCACTGCAATGCATATGTTGTGCTTTATGTTAACATTTTATATGGCTTAACAGGCATGGGGTAAACTTACCCTTACAGCAGATATTGTAGATCAGTAGAGGCAATGTCCAATTTTCTGGAGGGAACTGTTTAGTATTATACTAAAGTATACAGAGGCGCCAGCAGAGTAAAAGTAGTACCAAATTAAAATCAGATAAAATGTGGGTGGCAAGGGTGGGCTTACCAACCTAACAATCAACATAACCACTTTGTGTGGTATAAATAACGTTAAATTTAATTAGCACTCCAAAAAAACAGTTTGCAACGCGTTTCACGGGTTCCCAAGCCCACTTCCTCAGGCAAAAAACATACAGGTAGGAGCAACAGTGTCTTTGTGTATACAGGTAAACAGAGGCGCTACACATGTATACACAAAGACACTGTTGCTCCAACCTCCATGTTTTTTGCCTGAGGAAGCGAGCTTGGGACCCGTGAAACGCATTGCAAACTGTTTTTGTTTGGAGTGCTAATTAAATGTAACGTTAGTTATACCATACAAAGTGGTTGTGTTGATTGTTGGGTTGGTAAGCACACCCTTGCCACCCACATTTTATCTGATTTTAATTTGGTACTGCTTTTATTATGCTGGCGCCTCTGTATGCTTTAGCACAATTTGATCCACCTGGTGGATGGGTGTGGACACCCTCTTTCTTTCTACAGAGAGCGACTTTTTAACCTGAGCGGGGACAGGTCTAATCTCCTCGTCTGCGATAGAAGTGGTTGCCTAACCCGGCAACCCAGACTTGCGAGTGTAACCTAATCCTTCCTACGACCTATGCCAATTGTATATCAGTAAAACACTATTGGGGGCTCTCAATTGTCTCTTCCTTTTCCGTTACATGTTTAGAATTATAGGCTATCCCAAATATTAAAATAATCCCAGGTGAGAAAAACATTACTATCCACAAAATACAAATGAAGTCAAGTCAATGTAGGATGCAATATTTAATTCTAATTGTTTCTAATGTCCAATTATTCCAAATGTAACTTTCACTCCAGACAGAAATATTTTTCTAGCTCTGTGTAGTTTATTTTTATCTGAAGATAAGTTAGTTGATTTGTTGATGTTAAATAAATCATTGTTAAAGAACCTATACTTCCTATACTATGATTGGTAGAGGCTGGTCTAAGCCAAAACCCTTGCAGTCATAACAGCAGGATGAAGCAATCCAAGCAGCAGTCCCATGGATGGATGTAAACCAGAAGAAAGAATACTAAGTTTAACCTCTTGAGGACTGCAGTGTTAAACTTCCGTAAAGACCAGGCCTCCTTTCTGCTTATTGGCCACTGCAGCTTTAAGGCCAAGCTGCAGGGCCGCACAACACAGCACACAAGTGATTCCCCCCCCCCCCCCCCCCCCTCTTTTCTCCCCAACAACAGAGCTCTCTGTTGGTGGGGTCTGATCGCCCCCGTGTTTATTTTTTTTGTATAAATATTGATGTTGTTGTTTTTTGAAAATGTTTTACTATATGTCTTTTTTTTTTCTAAACCCCTCCTTCCCCCCCAGCCAGCCAATCTTGGTGATCGGCTGTCATAGGCTTCTGCCTATGAGAGCCTATCGCTCTCTTCTGCCCCAGGGGGACAGCCGTGTCACAGCCACTCGGAGGCTAAAGGCAGGACGGAGCTCCACCCCCCAAGCAGGAGATGCGCGCGCAGCCTGCGTGCGATCTCCTGCAAACTGCAGCCCCAGGACTTGACACCAATTGCCGTTCGGCAGTCCTGGGGCTGCCGCCGTGGCCACGTCCGTTATCGCTTACTGTAGTTTACTGTGAGAGAGGCCCAAGAGATTCACCATGTGGCCAATTTCCCGCTTAAAAATAAGGGGGGGGGGGAGCAAAAATTGGAAGTGGTACAACAGCAACATTTTGTCAGGAAGTGCGTAATAGGCATCTTCAGATTGAATCATTTTCTCCCGGGATGCACAGCAAGGCCAAGCAGCCAATGAGAAAGTATGTAACCACAGGCAGATATAAAGGAGGGGTGGTAGAGGGAGGGTTTTTTTCACTCCATCTTGCGTTATCTGTGCGATAGCAGCTAAGAAACATAGACAGGGAGGTAAGTGTATGCGTCAGGGAGAGATTGCTTGTAGTTACATCTGTAGTTTACCAACTTACACCTGTGATTTATGGGTTGTATTGTTTTCAGAACGATTACTTGTATTATTTATTGTGTGCTGAAGTGGTTAAGTAGACGTGTGGGTAGTTACACTACTTACTCAAGTTTGTTAGCTATCTATAGCTTGCCAGCTACTGAGAAAGCTATCACATCTCTTTAGTGCAAAATTAACATCGGGTAGAACTGTGTGTTAAAGGATACCCAAGGTGACATGGGTATGTACAGTGCCTAGCACACAAATAACTATGCTGTGTTTTTGTCAGAATCCGCTTTGCTGGACTTGATTCCCTGGACTGCTTTGTTTCCTATGCAGCTTGCATAGTTCAGTCCAGGGAAAAGAGTCCTTTCTGTCAGTTTGCAAGGCTGACTGATTTGCATCCACTTGTCATGCAAATTGCTTGTCTGCTTCCTTTGAAGGTTTCTAGTATAAATGTCATTTCCTCCCAGAATTCCTTGCTCGACATAGTTCCTGATTAGAGAAACTTACCTTAGAGCCTCAGCATCATTGTTGCTGTATTCTAGTGTAGTTAATTCTTGGGGAGTGCTCCTTGCATTCCTATTTAGTGCAGTCAGGTTGTGTATATTTGTACTGCCTATTCTGTCTTGTCTTGTCTGTGCGATTGTACTGTCGCCAGCGGTGGCTGACAGTGAATCGTTCTGTACTGTTCTTAGATCGCATTCGCCCTAGCGTTAGAGGTGGTGGATCTTTCTTGTCTGAACCTTGGAGTATAACCTTAGCTGCGGTTGCTACTGGTTACTCCTTCTGTCTGTCTTCTCTGGAACGAACGCTTGCTGTTGTCTGGTGTGAGGCAACCGATTAGCAAGCTTTCGCGTTATCTGTTTGTTCTCTTTCTCCGTGTTCACTTGTTAGTCAGGGTTAGTACGTTTTACCACTGTTGCGCTTAACGTGCAATGGCCGTACCGTTAACGCGCTTGTCTCTGTTGTGCATATCGTGCGTGGACCGCGTTTAGCTAGTTCATTTTGTTATTTTTCTTGGCGTTCAGGTTCTGGTTATTTGCTGTGCCTTTCTTACTCAGTTCACGCTGTGTCTTTGCTCTATCTTGTGTTGCTGATAGCGATCGCCTCTCTTGCGATTAGCTTTCTTACTCTGGTCTGTTCTGATGTGATATGTCTACCGTCGCTGGGTGGTGACTAGATTGGTAGACATTCACATAATCTGTCTTTGTTCTTGCTTTCTTCTGAGTTGCTACCTTGTTGCCCAGTCTTGCTAAATCGTACAATTTCAATCTGGCATCTGTGGCTGTACAGAGGACTTATCCCTCTTTACCCCACAACTCCATCTGCTGGTTGGAATTCTCCTCTACAAGCCTATACTGGGTACTTTGCTTCTGTGACTGTGGCGATTTCCTTTTGCTTGAGCGCACGCGGTGTGCGCTGACTGGGAATCGCCCGCAGATCGTTACAGTTTTCTTTCTCTGTCTGAAAGAGTTAAATATCAGGTATGTAAGTGGCTGACTCAGTCCTGACTCAGACAGGAAGTGACGACAGTGTGACCCTCACTGATAAGAAATTCAAACTATAAAACACTTTCCTAGCAGAAAATAGCTTCTGGGAGCAGGAAAGAGATAAAACGGGTCAATAGTTCATCAACTTTAGCTCTGGCATACGTCAATGAATGTATCATTGAGCAAAAACACTAAAACAGTTAAAACTTCAAAAATATATTTAAACATAAAATAAAACTGTGGAATATCTTTAAAAGTCATTTTTAGGAGAAAGAAGATAGATACAAATTATGTAAATCAAGGTATTTTTAGTACTCCAAACTCCAGCTTGTTTTTGTCTAGCTGTATGGAACCTAGAACTGAGATAAGAACTGTCAGCTATAGCATTCTTTCAGTGCTGAGTAACTTACGGTAGGTAGAACTGTGTGTACAACTAGGTAGGTACTGTACTGCAGGGTAGCATTGTCCCTTAACTAGCTGTATTGTATTACCAATGTAGAGAACTGTCATTCCAAAGAGTTAAAGAGGAACTCCAGCCTAAACAAACATACTGTCATTAAGTTACATTAGTTATGTTAATTAAAATAGATAGGTAATATAATCTCTTACCCACACTGTTTTAAAAGAGCAGGCAAATGTTTGATTTCATGATGGCAGCCATCTTTTTGGTTGAAAGGAGGTGACAGGGAGCATGAGACACAGTTCCAACTGTCCTGTGTGCTGAGCGCCTCTCCCAGTTGCTAGGCAACATGAATAACAACATAGGAAATCCCATCATGCTTTTTTTATTTGATGGGTGGAGCTTAGCTAAAAATGTAACTAAAAATGATGCTTTGGTGAGAAAAACATAGTTCTGATGCTGTGTAACTGTTAAAGAAACACCAAGCCTTTTCAGTTCTGCTGAGTAGATTTTTAGTCCGGAGGTTCACTGCAGAAGTCCAACCCCTCCCGGCCCCCTTCCCCCCAAAAAATATCTTTATTGCACTCCATTTTTACATTTTCACTCAGGGTGGCTGACAGTTATATAATGCAACTGCTCCCCATACATTATACCTCTGGCAGGGAGTTAAAAAAATCATCCACTTGTTTATTTAATTGTCTGAGATGTGTTTCATATCACTGCACCATTACTGATTGCACCACATAGGTGTTGCAAAAATTGTATGCTCATGTATTTAATTGTTTAAAGGAGTTCTGCGTGTGTGTGTGACGGGGGGAGGGGAGTGCTGAGGATAAAAATGAAAACTCCTCAGAACTCCTTTTAAGACATTAACCTCCCTGGAGTTATGATTATTTCCAGATTTTAGGGTCTTTTCAGTACCTTACAAACCCTAAAATCAGGAAAAAAAAATTCCTCCAGAAAGCCAGCAGCAGCCCCTCCTCTCACTCACCTCCC